>NC_072732.1:217751439-217942637 GCF_026930045.1 Uloborus diversus
GTTATTTGACTTTCAAAGTCATCATTAGAAAAGGAGAGAAGGACTAATTACATATTTTACCAATTTGGGAACATTCTTCAAAATATGGAATGTTTCTCTAAAACTATGACTTTAATTTAAAATTAAAATCAAATGCATCTTCTATTGAGACAATGGATCATGAAGGGATCAATGGGGGGGGGGGGATCAATGAAGGGATCAATGGATGGTCATGAAGGGATCAATGAATAAATATTGAATTAAAAATTCAGATCTAAAAAACTTTAATAAAAACCCACAAAATCATACTCGCATGGTAGGAATTCCTTTTAATTCTTTTCAAAAGTTTTTTTCAGTGCAGTACAAAAATTTGAATGGCAATTGAAGCAAGGGGATGTAAGTAACAACATCAAAAATTTGTAGGTAACGAGTACAAATGTTAGGAGAAGCTCTCCTCTGTTTTTGGAGCAAGAGATAGTACTAGTAGCCGTGGTACATGAAATGCTACTATATAGTATGATTTTGAGAAAAATTTCAATGAAAATTTGACTACTTTGCATGTACTTTACTGAATTTTTTAAAAATTGCTTGGCACTGCCTCAATTAAAAAACCCTGTGGCACGACAGCCCATGAGCAGGGACTGATTTACACACTTGGGTGCTCCGGGGCACTGACAAATATGGTGCCCCCCCCCCCCCCCCAAAAAAAATGAAGGTAATTTTTGGATATTATTTTTATAGAAAGAAAACTAAAATAAATTCCTGATTTTCATGTTAGAAATTTTTTTACAGTTGCAGATGGAGAAACTATGATGGTTAGGGTAAATCATAATGTGCTTTCTGCGTTCCTTTGTTTTCTCCTTTGTTTTTTGTAGTAAATTCATCTATAATGTCCTTATAACCAAGTTTTGCTGTCAAACTTCCTTCTATTGATAATAGAGCTAATGAAGATAATTTACTATCAGAAATTAGAGTACGCAAAGGACACTTAGTTTTCTTCAATAGCGAAAATGATGGTTCTCCACTACAATTGGAGATTGGCAAAGTCAAAAACGATTCAGGGCTGTATCTACGTTGGCAAAAGTATCCATTTACCATGTTTATGGGTTTTTTTTTAACTTTTCGATGACTGAACTTTCTTTTCCGATGATTGAACTAACATGAATAAAGTCATCAGGAAAAGATTCCTCCAAATCACAGAAGTAAGATTTTTGAAGATCTTTTGCACTTTCTCGAATATATGCTTGTCGCATTCAAACAAGCAAAAAAATTTCTTTAATATGCCATCATAGGCTAACATCCTGAATTTTAGTTTTGTAATCAAATTAGCACAGATTACATAAAAACAGGAAACCTTGAAACTTTGCTTAGAGTGTAATATGACTTCTTTACATTGTCCATCATAAAACTGTTTTGAAGTTTTTTTGTCTTTTTGCACTCTGTCTTTTTGCTAAAAAAAAAATGATGACAGAAATTTGGTGCCCCGGGCTCGGGCCCCAAATGCCCCGCAGTAAATCAGTCCCTGCCCATGAGGGCCAAGGTCTACTGAGCCCAACTCAGTTCTTCTGACTAGAGGCTCTGCGGTGCAAAGCAGATGTTCGGGTTAGGTGGTCAGCCTAACGCGGAACCCCCAGTGTTTGGTTTCCAAGTACACTTGGAACTCATTTTATGGATCCACTGAGTAGACCATGCCCAACCCGAGAATGAACCTGGGCCTGTAACATGCCACTAGGCTTCACTGCCTCAATAAGACTCAGGACCGGATTTGGAAGTGTGGAGGCCTTGGGGCAACGAAGGAGTGGAGGTCCCTAATCAGGGTTCGAAAAGATCATCATATATTCGAAAATATCCAATACTTTGATATATATAGCCGAATATTTTGATATATATGTATATATCCGATATTTTCGACCCGTGAAAGTTAGGATATTTTGTAAAAATTTTATTCTGGGGGCCCTTTGTTGTGGAGTCCCTGGGGCAGTAGCCCCGCCTGCCCTGATTAGTCTTATTAAATTGCTTTATTTGTGCTTTAACACTAGAAAGACGGAGGGGCCTGTGTGGCCCCCCGTGTAGTTTGTTGTTTAATAACTCTGATAATATCTAACGGAACTTAATGGAATTTTCTGAATTTTCATTATATGACACTATTTGAATGCTTGTTTAATCATTTAATCATTCGCCTCATAGTACTGTTAATATTGATCCTTATACCTAGAAAGACGGGAGGGGCCACAGTGGCCCCTAAGCATTTTGACAATTAAAAAATTAATTTTTTTCCTTTCTCCTAATTGTTGTAGCATTAAAAAAATGCCATTCACGCTAGTTTAACCTGTAACTTCCTCTTTATGCAGCCGATTGGATATCCAAATGCTATAAAGAGTACCGACTGCTTACCATCCTAACGGTGGCCATTGCTCTTAGAAAGGAAAATTAATTCAACCTTTTTCCCAGTATAGAGAGGAAAACTAAAAATAATTAAGTACTAAGTTTTTATTTAGTCATGAAAGAAGGTGTATCAGGCATGTGGACTCCCTCAGGAAGAATTTTTAAAAGAATTCACTCCAAAAATGGGTAGGGGCCACACTGGCCCCTTCAGTCTTTTTAGGTATACAGAAAATGTCAGTCGTTCTAGTGTTAAAATAACTTCTATTTTAGGGTATTCTATCAAGCACATATATTGATTAAATCCAAATAGCAATTAAATCATTTCTGAAAACATACAACCTAAATTGCAAAACCTATAAAACAATAACAGGCCTACATGTAGTTGAATCCAAAGAAAGAGCACTTACTCATGGAAAAAAATGGCATAAGAAACTGCCCTCTTGTCATCGATTTCGTTGCTAACCGAATCCATGTGGCAGAACATGCTCTGGAGGTGAGAAAATGTGTGATATTTTCTACTGGGTTTTGAAAGCTCCTCTTCTATCACATTCCACCAAGATTCCACGACATCACGTTCTATGCCTTCGGTCAAGTTCAACCACTTCTGGCGGAGGAGGAGAGGGGCATTATCGTTGAATGAAGCCATTTGCAGTTGGCTAAAAACAAAATAGAACGGTTATCCCCAAGCAACGAAAAAATACCTCAAACTTCATTAGAACTCAAATGGAATACACTCTTGGTTTCGAGTATTTGAAAAGATCTGGTATAGTAATAATGCTTATCTTTATACAAATACAACAAATCAAAGAAGGTTCTTCTGCCTTTATATAGGAGTATAGTAAGACCTCATATGGAGTACGCTGTTCAGTTTTGGTCGCCTTATCTGAAGAAAGATATTTTTGTATTGGAAAGGGTTCAAAGAAGTGTAACTAAATTAGTAAGGGGACTCTCAGATTTAGATTATGATACCAGACTTAATAGGCTTAACATGTATAGCCTGGAGCAAAGGAGAGTCAGAGGGGACATGATTCAGTTATTTAAATTTATCAAAATGAAAGATGTAAATGGATTAAATTTTGCGGGGAAAGCAGGACAAGGGGTCATTGTTTTAAGCTGTTTAAATCTCAGGCTAACAAAAAATCTTGGAAATCAGGAAAAACTACTACTTTAGCAGGGTCGTGGGCATGTGGAATAGCTTACTGGAAGAGGCGGTAATGAGCAAGGGGGTGGATAGCTTTAAGAGGGCCATTGATCTTCATTGGGGACTAATTAATTGACTAGGACCAGCCTAGCTGGGCCCAGAGCCTGTTGCTGGTCGTCACATTTGTATTTGTATTTATTTGTTTATAATGATACCTACTTTGCCTACTTGAATACCACCATATTCTGCTATCTTGAACAAAGTTTGTAGAATAGTGACAGAAACCCAGAACTACATTTATTTGGGAATGTTGCAGAGCCAAACAAAAAAATGTGTGTTACATTTTGGTTTTGATTTCAGCAATTGCTTTTTAAGTCCTACGTCCTTAATTCTTTCTGGCGCTGGCTATAATTTAAAAAGCAGAGTGACTAATAAAGAACAAACAAATTTCAAAAGTGAGCAGAAAGCTATATGTAAGATATTAATATTCTTTCAATCAGAAAAACTTGGCTGCAGGCAGCCTCGATCATTTTCATCATTTTCGTTCCATTGCAATAAAAAGGATTACATGAAATGAATGCAATTTTGAGCCATCCACTGCCTGCCCGAACTTAATATTAGATTTCTAAAAGCATAAAATATGCAATTCAAAATTTTTTTCTACCAGATGATTGTATTCAATCCGTTTTAATTTAGCTACTGTAGAAAGAAAAAATCTTGGAAACCATTCGGATTTCACAATGTATTAACACTTAAATATGTAGGTATAATTCAGAATTCAAATCGGAAACTATATGCAATTTTATGCTGTAGAATTTTGCATTAAAAGCATGCATACAATCAACAAACTCAAGGCGAGTTAAATTTCTAAATTTATTTATCACTTGTTCTCCCATATGGTGCTAAATAATTGGAACAATTGATGTAACAGAAAACTCACCTTGTGGCTATAATATCAGATTATGAATTAACTGATTTAATTAAACAAATACAAATAGTTTTGCTAAGATTTTTCTGACAGGTAGCTTTAACGATCTAGCAGACGATAAAATATGGCGGATGACCGGTTGGCAACTGATTACTTTTTTTTTTTCTATTTCAATTCTAAGGAATTCCTAAATTTATTATTAGTTAGAAAATCACTCGCTTTACGTTCAAAAGAAACTAATACGATGTTTTCAGTACTTTTCTTACTTCTTTCGCATAATTTGCACAAAGATAATAGAAACATCAGTGTCCGACGCCTTTTCTCAACGACTTGGCAATAGTATTCAACCACCGAGATCGTTTAGAGCGCTAATCTTCACAGATTACGATGCGCTGAAGGAACTCCATTGGCCGCGATCCATTATTACGCCAAGAGAATTAGTGCTCTCGAATACCACCAGATCATTTATGGCGGCACTTTCGTAAACAAAAATTGTAGATCAATTTCTAAGGAAACATATGTATTTGATTTTATTGCTTAAGAATAATAGTATCTAAGTCAAAAAAGAAACTTGAATTCAGTTCATTGCTGGTTCCATGAAAATATCCAAATGGCTGGCAAACGTAAAAGAGTTGTAAAAGAAACAAAGAGTAAGAAGTCTCCTTTGAAAAAGTCGATGAACATTTGTTCTAAGCATATCTTCTCTAAACCTTCCATTTCACAAATTCGGAAAGAACTGTTGTCTTGGTACGATGCAAATCAACGGGATTTGCCTTGGCGGACAATAGCTGCATCTGAAGTTGATCCTAATGTCAGAGGATACGCTGTTTGGGTTTCCGAAGTGATGCTGCAGCAAACGCAAGTCGCAACAGTCATACCTTATTTTAACAAATGGATCAAGGTACATATAGGGCATCTCAAGAAAAATAAAATAAAATGTCATGGTTATTTATTACTTGTGCTAGGGAATTCAAATTGCTAGCCAACAAATTAGCCTAATTCCAAAAGTTTTTCGGAGAAGACTTAATTAATGGTGAATTTTTAATGTTTTTGTTAGAAAACTTCAATGAAAAAACTAAGCATAATTTAAAACATTCGCAGCATTTCATTAAATGCAAATGTATTATTATCTATATTTTAAATATGCAGCATACACTTAAGATTAAATTAAACAATTAATAACCATGCATGAGGCATTGAGTTTCCAATTTTTGCGGTACTTTATTTTGTTGCAATATTTCTAATAATTTTGAGGATTGAGGAAAAACTTTTTTTTTTGATCAAAATTTAATAACCGATTTCTTTTGCTAAATTTATGATTTTATCGCATTTGGCATTGTGGCAGACATTTGACACAGGCCCTGGCATGAACATGTGTTATAATGTGCAGATTTTTCTTTAGCCAAAGGCAGCACCTGATATTGTGATGATTCTCGCTGGCAGATATGAAACTTTAAGGTGTTTAAAAAATTTCAAACCAAGAACTATTGTTATCCAGGGCTCAAAATTTTTTTTGCCCGACATGCCCAGGGCATGTAAAAATTTTGATCGGGTATGAACCCTTATAAGCCCGGCTGGGCATGCAGTTATTATAATTTTTTACTAGGTATTGGTAATTTTAATGATTTGTTATGTACTATTTATTTAAACTTTCTAAAAAAATTTATATTGAAATAATTCTTGATTCAGATATGTTAAATATTTTTTTGTCTGATTCATGACGTATTACAATTCAAATTTTATTATTATGCAATAAAAAAATACTGGGCATGTAAAAATTTCATTTGGGCATGTATTTTTTAGACAAACATGCCCAGTAGCGCATGTAAAATTTTGAAGATTTTTCTAGCTTTGTTGTTATTATTGCTTGAAGTCATATGCGCCCATCTGCCAAACTTTAAGGGGAATGCTCAGATATTTTCCCCCATGTTTTAGCAGGATATTTTCCCCATGGAAAACCAATTTCAGTACAGATTAGAGTTATTAAAACTTGGCATTTTTAAGAACTTATTCATTAATGACTGGAGAAGAAATGTTTTTATATTTTTGCAAAAAAAAAAAAGCACTGAAAGCAAGAAAGTTCTAATTGCTTGGGGGGGGGGGGGGGGCTTGAGCCCCCACTTGCCTGCCCTCTCCCATATGGGTGCCCATTCTTGAAGTTTATTTTCTTAATGCAAAGTTTGCATGTTTTCAATCAATGTATGAATATGTGGCTCGGAATTTGATGTTGTGACTTATCATACTTTTATTTGTAACATTGAACTAAACAATAGCCTACACTGATTGACTTTGGGAATCTCATATGGCCTATCAGCTGTAGGTTTTGCTCAACTCCTTTAAGCAATGTTGGTGTTTCACCTGATAAAAAAAAAGACAGGGTAAATTTGATTTAAAAAAAAAAAACACTTTATCATACTGAACTAAATTAATACAATACTATTCTCATTTCTTTTGAAGTCTTGGGAATGAGGTCCCTTATTTTGTTAGCCGATTTGTACTGACTTGATTAAAAAATCTTGAAATTTCAACATTTAAAAATCTTTGCATTTTGTAATATATAAAAATTGGTATTTTGTTTTAGGTTACATACATACACTTTCACTAAATGCTATGCCTTGCAAAGAGAATTTTAATTTTTGTCTGTCAAAAAATGAAGTTTTTCGTTTTTCAGCCAATGAGTAACTTTTAATCCTAAATTCCTCTCTTTTTTTTCTCTCTTTTAAGATTTGGCGTGTAAAACCATCTTTTTCCTTTTCCATGGGACTAGCTAAATAATACAGTTGCGCTCATACGCAGATACATTTGATGCTGTGCAGATACATTTGCTGTATATAAGTGCAATGGCTGAAAATTGTTAATAATATCCATATTAAATACTGATTATCTTCAAAATTTGCAGATAAATTAATGAAAAATTTTCACTATTGCTTTCACGAATAACTTGATTTGAAGCAAATTGGAAACATGAAGCTTCTGATTTGCTTCAAATGAATTGAAAAGCATGATTGGAAGCAAAGAACATTTTCTTACTAAAAATTTTACCTACCCACTGCTTGTTGATTTTCATTCCTGCAGATAGTTTTGAGCTATGTGCGCAGATACTTATTACTTTTTGTCTTAATATGTTCACAGGCATTTGCAAATTTTTTAATTGATTTTCTAAAAATAAATTTAAACCTTGGTCTATGAGAAGACATCTTAATCCTGTTTCTCTTAATTTTCTTTTACCTTTGCATTTGCTAGACATGGCCCACCATCCAAACATTGGCCGCAGCTGACTTGGAAGACGTCTATAAAGTGTGGGCGGGACTGGGGTATTACTCCCGGGCTCGTAGACTGCACGAGGGAGCCAAGTTCCTCGTGACGAAGATGAGTGGAACGATGCCGCAGGAAGTAGAAGATCTTTCGAAGAACATTCCTGGGATTGGTCCATATTCCGCCTCTGCGATAGCATCGGTAGCCTTCCAGAAAGTTGTCGGAGTCGTTGACGGAAACGTGATTCGAGTGCTGTCGAGGATGAGAGAGGTGGGGGCGGACTCTTCTCACTCGAATGTCCGAAATCATTTGTGGTCAGTATATTGCTTTGATTTTTCATTGTTTTTGTATCTCTTGGTAATTTATTTGGAAAAAGTTACTTGTGAGAATGCATCCTTAACTCAGGGTACAAGATTAACTATGGTCTTCTGGTCCAGGACCACAAGCATATCTATTGGACCAGCAGAGTCAAAAATATTGGTGACATAGTATATTTCAAAAACTCACATTTTTGCAGATTTTTCAAAAAATAAGAGACTAATTGTTCTCTTTCTTGGGGTGCTAGGTAGATGTTCCGGTTAGGCGGTCAGCTGAACGGGGTTTTAGTTCCCAAGCACTCTAGGTACTCATTTTATCAACCCACTGAAAGGATGAACAACTGACTCGATTGTGCCAAATCCTAGTCTGGCAGCAGGCCTTTCCTCTTTTTCCTCTTTTTTTTGCCTCTTTCAGACCTTATTTTTCTCAAAAATTGGGAAAAAAATAGGATTTTTTAAAATTTTCGGTTTTCAATTTCTTATCCTATTTTCCCCCCTCAAATCTTCATCCTCTGTGATATCGTTCAAAAACGTGTGTTTTGGAATCATGCCAATGACGTCAAACATGTGCTGCGCCCAAAGTTGCATACCTCGTTAGAGATTTCAATCTTTTTACATCCTGCAAGTATTTCAATTATTTTTAATGTTGGGGTGGTTTTTTGCTATATGCTACTTTATATCTGCTTATTTTATTCATCATTTCAATAATATTTTTATTTCTTTAATTTATTTTAGAAAAAATGCAAAAGTCAATCAAAAAATGTGGCTTAGCACCCACAGTCTCGAATTTTATTGAAACTTGTCATAGTTGCCTTTTTTGTGTAAAAAATATTTATGGTTGAGGCTTTATAGCTTAGGCTATGGCTCAAATGGTTTAGTCTTTACAGCCTAAACCATTTAACCTAAACTTGTTATAAGTTTTGAATGATTAAATGAGGCAGCTGCATTCATTGTTCTTTTGATTCCGACATTGTATCAGGAAGTTTTTAAAAATAAATTTTGGGCTCCAATGCAAGGAAAAAGATAACCAATTGTTTATCTACACATATATATTTATTTTCAATTCTTACTATGAAAAGTATGTTCTACCATATAAAGAAATTTTAGATTTTTCTCTCTGTTGTAAATTTTTACTTTACAAACAGACCTAATTTTAAATTTTATATTCTCACTCGTTTTACACTATAAACTCAAATGTTTTTAATGAAAAAAAAATGTATTTTTATCAAAGAAACATAAAAAGTTGACACTATTGTGTGATGCACCCAAGATTGACCTCTGGCTCCCCCAACCCTTTGTTCAAGGACTCAGAGGTTAGAAATTGTTGCCTCTTTTTCAAAATTCAGATTTATTTAGGAATAAACACTCTTGCAAGAAATGGTACAATGCAGCAAATCGTACAAAATTATTACTTATACTTAATTAAATAAGTATTACCTTTAAAACTGGTGAATCAGCCTCTTTTTGTTTAATTTTTGAATATCATGACTTTCAAGTTCTATTTTAATGCAGTTTTTGATATCATACCTTTCACAAAATTTTTCTGAATATCAGCCCTTTTACGAAATTTTTTTGGATTTCCTCCTTTTTGCTTTCTGACCACTCTCATCCCTGTGGCAGGGAAGCTTGAAGCGCTGTTACTGGGCCTCTTTTTAAGCAACTAATTTTAATAATGCAATGGAACACCAATTAAGAAACCCTCAAGCATGGGCATAGCCAGAGGGGGCAGGGAGGGGCAATAGTCCCTCCCTAGAGGAGAACTTCTTCCCATGCTCTTTCCAAATGTCACCAAAGATAATTAAAAATCAATTCTATGATTTCAATTTTAAAAACTTACCACCATATAACCGCTTTTTCTGCCCTCATTTTACCGAAAATAGCATAAAGTACTCTTTTAGGGGGAGAGGAGGACTATAATTGCAAGCAAAATCCAAGATCAGCACCAGGGAAGGAGGCAACTGAAAACCACTATCTTGCTACTCCTATGCTTGCCCCTTCCTAATGGTAATCGTGCCTATGCCCTTAAGTGGAGAAATGTAGGGTAAAAAAAATAGCATACTGCTATTAAATTCTTTGAAATTATGTATGTGGAAGCAGCCTAAGGTACTCTCCTCTAAAATGTCAGGAAAATGTGAAGGAATGAAACTAAAACTGTTAAAGCATAATATTGATTTCTTCCTATCTGCATTTTATTTTCTTGTTTCATGAATACATCACCAATATGGAAGTCTTGTCTTTGAAAAAAGAGTAAACATTAAGAATCTGCATTCATCACATTCTAATACATTTTTAGTTTCTCTCTAGTGTTTAAATTCGGATGAACGTTAATTTTATTACCTTTGTTTATTTATTTATGATTTTGCTGTCTATTTTTTAACTACAGTAGAAGACCGTTATAACGCACACCTTGGGACCAGACCTTTTGCATTATACAGGTTTTTGCGTCATATAGATCATTTCAAATTTTGAAACTAATATTCAGGATATATCTATAAAATAGCACTTCAGAATGAGTTTTATCTGCAATGAATATTTAAGCACTCATATTACAAATAGTCATTCACAAATAAATATGTTTCACAATCAAAAGAAAGCTAATTTTCCTGCACTTCTGCTAGCTTCATGGTTTGCATAACAGCTGCGTTTTCAAGACCTTTCTGGTATTTTTTGCTTACTATGAATACTAATTTTCATTTAAAAGCTTTGAATGAAGATGGTAAGATGAAAAACTGTTTCAAAATTTAATCTGCCTAACAAATTTTATGTTTTCAAAGCAAAACAGAGGGATTTTTTAAACTTCAACGCTTTTTGTTTACTTCTGAAAAGTTGTACGGTTTATAGAGAATTGCGTTATATAGGTCGGCGTTATAAAGGTATTCTACTGTACTTTGATTTATTTTTTTAGTTTCCTAAATGAGATTAATACTGTATAAGATACCTTCTGAAATTGTGCCTCTCTGAATTCAATCTAACCTACTGTTATTTTCTCTTGATCAAGGTCTTTGGCAAATGAACTGGTTTCGGACACCAGGCCTGGAGATTTCAATCAAGCCCTCATGGAACTGGGAGCGACCGTGTGCACCCCACAAAATCCCAAGTGTTCTGAGTGTGCCGTGCGCTCTTCCTGTGCCGCTTACTCAAAAGTGAGAACAGGTGAGATCAATTACTATTTATTGATACTATACACAGGGCGTGATTACCGCTCAATCCAACTAGGTCAGGGCCGGGGTTCTCCAATTTTTTAAAAAACTTACGCATGGCATTGAAAAATCATGTATTTTTGTGAAAATAATAAAAATTCCTCATTTAAATAAATGTCAAACTTTTTTTGCTTTGACTTAAAGTAATAGAATAGAGAGAGGGGCTCCAGAGCATTGTGGGCTTGGAGCCTCACTTTTAGTTAGTCGGGACCCTGACTACAAATGTGTCTTTAAGATCAGTGGTGTAGCAAAACATTCCTTAAGTGGGGTGTCCAGCCGAAAAATGGCCACCTCTATTACTTGGAACTGAA
This sequence comes from Uloborus diversus, assembly GCF_026930045.1. Taxonomy (NCBI): domain Eukaryota; kingdom Metazoa; phylum Arthropoda; class Arachnida; order Araneae; family Uloboridae; genus Uloborus; species Uloborus diversus. The sequence continues at coordinate 217,762,956 of NC_072732.1, forward strand.
AGTAGACACAGTCGTAATTTGTTTTTGATTTTGCATGTGGTAGTGTCAAAAAACAGCTTGTGCAGTGACCATTGCTTGTATGAATCATGTTTGTTTCAAACAGTTTTGATTAAAAAATGACTGATTCAATGAAGCACAAATGTGTAATTATATTTTAAATGTGGAATTTCACATGAAATGTAAGAGAACTTCATTAAGTTTTTAGTCAAACAAGATAAAGATCATATTGAAGAGTGCACTCAAAATTTTCATTCTTTATTTATTTTAAATTTTATTGTAAAAAGCAATTACAAAATTAAAATTAAAAAAAAAAAAAAAAGACTGCGCTAATGTACTACGTGTTTGTGGGAAATGGTCAGCCATGTACACTTGATTCATTTAAGCGGAGTATTTGATTCAAATATCCAGCAGTTTTTTAATGCTGTAGCTGGATTTTGGGAAGGATTTGACTCATTAAAACAGCTGATTCAATTATCCAGTGCTCCCTATAACCAAAAGAAAATAACTTTCATTTTCATCATAAGAGTTTAATTTGGAGCTTCAAAGGAGCTTTGAACCTGGAGACAGCCTCCTTCCCTATGTTACTGATCAGGAGAACTGAGCAGCACATTTCATGTGCTGCATCTTTAAATTTCTAGCATAGTCAGTGTTAGTTCCAGGTGCTAAGCAAGGCAGAAAGGGATTTGTTCCTTATTGTTTCTATTTTGAATTAATGTACACTATATTGCCATTAATTAGTTTGTGAATATAAAGAAAGGCTATTATTGTTCTATCGCTTTTTTAAAGCATCTGAAATTCAACCCATTCGATGAACAATATCTTTGTACATTTTATGGAAGTTCCACGGAATTTTTACAAAAGGAGCTTGTATGCTTGGTTCATATATATAGTTTACCTGGAGATTGCAGTATTATGCTCCTAAAACGATTTGCCAAGTTTCCTGAAAGTCACATTGTAGAGGGTTGATTTTCTTATTTTCAAAGTTTATTTTTACCATAAGTATTTTATAATTAAAAATGAACTTTTTCTGTCTGGAATGCTATTCAATCATTTGTTTTTGGATATGTGATATGATGTATTTATTTATTTATTTTTTATATTTTAATTATTTTTCCCATTCTCCAACCACAAAATACCTTTTTGCATATTTAGTTTGAAGTTTTTTAATGAAAATTCATTGTCGCTGCTATAAACTTTGTTACGTAATCTCCCAATGCTTATGTTCCAGATACAGATATTGGAGCTTTAGATTCATTTTTAAAGAAGAATGGTAAAAAGAAGTCAAAGTCATGTTCTGATGGTAAGTTCTATTTGTTTCCTTTTTGAGAAGTTATTTCATATTGTTACTCAGCTAGCCCAGATGAACCAGATTTTTAATGGAATATTTTTTGTGGAAATGTTTTCTAAGAAGCTCATTTTACTTAAAATGAGATTTTTTTACTAGTATTTATGCTTGAGTTTTGTGTAAAAGTGTTAGAAATAAAATACAGTCTAGTCCCGACTTACTCGCGGAATGCGTTCCAAGACCCCTCGAGTAAGTTGAAATTTTGCGGTGTGGAAAAATTCAGGTATAAATTTTTTTTCAGAAGCATACCAAGTTTTTTTAGACACTTATAAACACCCCTCAAACTGCTTTAAAGCATTCCTCAACTGTAAATTAGTTTCTTACTTAAAGAACTAAAATTTTACTGTATTTGAAAAATTAAAAAAAAGCTGTTTTATTCATTATGAAATACTTTAAGGTGCACGAAATGAATGATCAAAGACTTAAATAAAATAACACCGTACACACAGAGTGCAGTAATAATAAAATGCTGCACTACAACAGTATTGTACAGTGGATTAGTAATAATATTTGTGAGTAAAACATGAAGATGATGATGATTTGTGCTCCATGATCAAATTATTATCTAATACATTTTAAATATAGTTGCTTTGGCTTTTCTTTAAAACGTTTCCATTTATACCAACAGTGCATCTTCCTATTATCTTTAAACCACAATACAAGAGCAGCTTCCATTTTCGTAATATTTACTTTGCTTAGACATTGCTCTGCAAGCTTCAATATTGAAACTAAGTTCTGAGCTTTTACGGATATCTTTTTGTTTCGACTTTTTAATTGTATGTATGGTAGATTCACTCATATTTGTATCGTGCTACCGTTGCCGTTTGGTAGTTGTTCAAGCATATCAAGAATCTTAACCCTTTTTTTGTCAGAAACTTTGCCATTATATTTCATCAACTTTTATATTTAGAATAAAAAAAAGATAAATGAAAGATACTGAGTAGTTATTTGATTCACTAACAGCGCGATGTGTAGACTAGTTTGGTGTGGGAACTTTCGATATTAGTGATGCTAAACGTATGTAATAATATTCACGAAACCAGTATTTAGTAGCCAATAATGAAGCCAATACTTACTTCAAAAATCATTTGTGTTGTGGATGAGGAATTCGGCTTAAATATAAATTTGAAAAATTCGCATTATAGACATTTCGCATAGGTCGAATTGCGTTGTAGCAGGAGTCGACTGTATACTCTTTATGTCTTTATCTATATAAGCATAGTAAGTCGATTTTGGAACAGAGCAACTATCTTAAAACCATTTTGCTCTGTGGCTTCTATACGCCTCTAATAAAAGTGACAAATAATGAAGATTGTTCCAGATATTGTTTGTGAAATTGTGCTTCATCTGCTATGGTGACAGTGAATCTTACTAATTTTCCCCTTATTTAGTTGAAGAGTGTCACCTGTGTTTGCCTGATCATCTCTGGAAATCAAAGTAAGGGAACTTCTGAATCGTTGTCATTCTATTTCTATCTCTCTCATGAGTGAAGCTGTTTTCATTTGATTTGATTTATTGAATATCTTAGATCTGGTTTGTACTGATATCAAGTGTCTTTCATTTTTAGAAAAAGCCATTAAATCCCTGGAATGCCCTATTTTTATTGATTTTTTTTTAAATAGTTCATTAGGAATAATTTTTCCCAGACTTACATCTTTAAAATGAAGGAATCGCAAATCTTCTTTCTGCTTACAAAAATAATGCTTCAAAATGTGCATTGTGACTTGTTGAATGTTGATCCTTTGATTTTTGCAGTGAAGACTTATTTAAAGAAATTCAGGTTAATTTGGATTTGATAAGTAAGTTTTAATTCCCAAATTTGAGTATACTCTTGGTATGAATTGAAGTTCTTACTCTGAGCAGGGTTTGTAATTATACTGTCCAGCCATGGATTGTATGGAATTTTCAAACGTCCAGATGAGACGAATCTATCTGAATGAGAGGGGAAAAGTAAAAATTTAATGCCGGTATTCTGCTTATTTGAATGAAACTCTGCTTCTGCAAAAGCTGACATTGCTAAAAAATAATAGATTCGTCCAATTCCGGCTGTAAAAGGATGATTGTTTTTCCATACAATCCGTGGTCGGACAGTATCTAGTCGATTTGCACAATATCAAGCTAGCGTTTTTTTTTTCTTCGACTCAATTGAAAAACATAGCTGGCCACATGCAGTTTATTTATTGCAGGATGAGTATCACTGTTTTATAGTACATAGAATATATCTGTTTTATTTCACTATAGTGACTTGAAATTTGAAATATACGATTTGTTTGGCTGTTATGGACTGAATGTAGTTAGGCATGCAAATTAATTTTTCTTTATATTTACTATATTGTGCTCAACAAATTTTTTAAGAAAATTATTTCTAAACCTCTTTTGTATTATTTTCTTAAAGAATTGGGACTTATTTCTTGCATTATTGGCATAAATATAAAGATATGCTGAAACAGTAGTAATTTGTTTGCAAAAAGAGTTGAAACTTTGCACAATGAGTATGAAATGAGAGAAAGTAAATAAAAGTACAAATAATAGCAGAAAAAAAGACACATCACTGTTTAAAAACATGACACATTGCTGTTTGAAAATGTGACACATTGTTGTTTAAAGACTCAAAAGATTAAAATTGTTTAAAGACTTCAATAGTGCATAAAATATGGGTAAAGGATATAAAATGTAGGGTCATATGCAAAAATATGAATGACCCAAACATAGGCTGTGTTTGGGTTTTTTTTATTCTTTCTGTTTATAACCATTGCTATAGGTATGTCCCTTTGCTTATACTAAGCTTGTCTGCTTTCTTTGATGCTTCTGATTAGTTCTTACTTTATTTTAAATATTACCCTTTTTGTTAACCTTTTTTTAAAAATAATATTTAAAATTTCCAGTCCTCAAGTCACCGTCTTTCCGGTCAAGGCACCAAAGAAGAAACCTCGGGAAGAGAGGGTGATGGTCTTGGTCATCGACAGAGAAAACAGGTTCCTACTGATCAGGAGGCCTGAGGAAGGGCTGTTGGCTGGCCTTTGGGAGTTCCCGAAGATTATTTTGACGGGTGATAAAGACGTGAATGACTCTCAGGACGTTTTACTGAATGAGTTGACAATAGAACAATCCTCGGTGATTTCCCGGAAGCATGTGGCGGAAGTGAGTCGAAGTTAATTTGCTGTTTTGACTGAGTGAAATTCTCCTCCAACTACTTGGTGCAATTTTTTTCAAATATTTATTGAATGCTTTACTAAGAACTTATTTTTATCGCTTTCTAAGTGCCTATTTTGAGTTTTAAAAAGAACACGGAACCCTTGATTGATATCCGTGGAACCTTAGAGTTTGTTGATGATGTTGAAAGTATTATTTTGATCATCAAACAATTTATCAAAAGGTTGTATTATATAAACACATTAACCATAAATATATTCCATTTATTTACATTAAGAAATCTAAATTAAAAGTTGAAGTTATCATTTTTCTTTTCCTCTTGCATCACATAACTGCATTCTCATCTGCAAGGCTTTGCTGTATTGATTGAGGCAACGGAAGGAATTCCTGTCCGTTACAGGGTTCTGCGGAATTAAGAAACTCAGTTTTAACCAATCAGGTAGAAGTTGTATGCAATATCATTAGTAGATTTAAGCATGCTGTTGGTGATCGATACCCAGCACTGTTTCATAATTTAGCAAGGTTATTGTGCAAGCCAGCTCACTAGTCATGAGAAGGTTAGGCATTTGCATTTTTAATTTACTCATTAAATGGTTTTACTCATTGTAATTCAGAGTTAACACCTTGTTTCTAAAATGGAAAAAAAGCTGGTCGTTTAGTGAAACTAAACTATGTATAGATAAAAGTAACAAAAGTAAAACAACGTTCAAAAGCACAAATAATAGATTGAAAAGTTTAAAACGCAAACATGTTTCAGAGGAAATAGCCTCCTTTCTCAGTGCAAAGCAAGCAAATGGGATGGAACAAGGTCAAGGGCCAAACTATGTATAAATTCAATCTTTAAAGTTAGATAAATGAGCTTTTGCAGTATGCTGATTTGTACTTAACTTATTTTATTTTTTAGCCATTTAATATTGTCAATAAATAATCTTTGCTGTTTATCTTGCTCTCTTTAATTGTTTTATAACTTATGAACTCTTTATCTGTTATTTATCGCATATCTCATTTGCTTGGTTGTAAATTTGTTTAGGATCACTCATCTCATCAAACAAAGCCTCATTTTAAAACATGCTTCCTTTGACTAGGTGAGCCACATCTTCTCACACATTCGGACCACATATGTGGTGGAGCACATACAGGTGGCGCCCTCTCTTGTTGTGGAAGATCTAGAATGCCCGACGTCTTGGTGGAACGCGAGTGAAGTCCGAACGGCGGCAGTGTCCACGGCTGTCAAGAAAATATTGGACTCTGTGGAGAAGCTCCTGAGAACAGATCATCCCAAAAAGGACTCCAAGGTTTTTTTTTTATTTTATGGTTATTGTTTTGTTTACTTGCTTTGTTGCCCGTCATATAGGCGTGAGAGTTTATCGCAGAAATCAGCTATGTTTAAATGCTGTTTTTGATATCATTCTAAATGTATTGAAAAATCGTGACCGAAAATATGATGAAGGTAGCTTTTAGAAACTAGCTGCAGTAGTTTAAATGAATTTTCACTATTTCATGCATGTACAAGTAAAAAAATAAATTAGTTCTGAAAACATACCAATATTGAACACGTGCATTGCCAAAAATCACCACGTTTGAAAATTCAATACTTTTGCGTCCTAGAAATATTTCATTTCTTCGAAAGGTGAAAACTATTTTAGTATATGCTACCTTTAATCTTCTCATTTCAATACCTATTTTAATAATTTATTTATTCTTCTCATTTATTTTTGTTATTGATTATGCCATTGGTTATTTTTAAATTTTTCTCATTATTTAATTTTAGTATGTATTTTAAAATACTTTTAATGCATTTTGTAACATCCTGATTTGTTGTATCTAACTCCAAATGTGCTTGTTCTTATTGCAATAGTTTTCAATCCACGTTAAATTCAGCTTTTTTTTTTCTGAAAAATGCCTAGTTTAGGAGAGTTGACTGTATATTTATTTAGGTGTAATATATAAGAAATTCAGGTATTTGTTGGTTCTAAAAGCCAGTTCTCTGTGTGCATTTTAAAGGAATTATATGCTCTTAAAATGTCCTGTAAGTTAGCTGCTGCATTATTTTCTTTTCCTTTTTCTTTTAGTCTGCTTCAAATAAAAGGAAGAAGATATCAAATGATCCCAGACAAAGTTCCATTAGATCATTTTTTACGTAGCATCAATCCCCCCCCCCCCCCCCCAAAAAAAGAATCATATTTGTATTTTAAAACGCTTTTATAAAGATAATTTTTTTAATTACTTTCTGCATACTGTCTTTTTTCCACCTAAAATATGTTGATACATAAGGACAGGACACAGGGTGAGTGTGTTTCAAAGTCTAAAATCTGGAAAAGAAGTAAAAACTGCAGCATGGCGATGATTGAACTTGGGAGGGAAATAATATCATTCTCTAAATCTTTAATAATAATGAAACTGAAAGTCTCTCTGTCTGGATCTCTGTGACGCTCATAGCGCCTAGACCGTACGGCTGATTTTCATGAAATTTGGCACAAAGTTAGTTTGTAGCATGAGGGTGTGCACCTTGAAGCGATGTTTCAAAAATTCGATTTCTTTCTTTTTCTATTCCAATTTTAAGAACATTTTCCCGAGCAAAATTATCATATGATGGACGAGTAAATTACCAAGTTATCATAACGTTGAACAGTAACCATGGGCAAGCCAATTGGCGAGAAATTCACCATACATTTTTTGTAAATATACAGGCAAACCAAAAGACCTTTTAATTTTCTACTACAAGCAAAGCCGTGCTGGTACCACTAGTAAGACAATAAAACAAAAGTGATAAAAACAACTTCATTTTAAGCTCAGATTTTCAAAAACATTCCATCCTAACATGTGTTTTGAGATTACAAGAAATCCATTTATGCAAAAAGATTCAGAAAATTTACATCCCAAAGCTCAATGCTTTAAGTAAGTAGGAGTCCTAAAATAAGTGGTTGCAATTTTTGCAGCTATATGACTTAATAATGTTTTCATCAAATTTGTTTAATAACCTTTCTACACAAAGGCAAACAATGTTTCTTCTTGATTAAGGGAACATTTTTAAAATGGGAAAAGCATCCTAAATTTACTGGTTTGTATGTTTTAAAGTGCCTAACATACAGGACTGAAAATAAGTTATTCTAATTTTAGCAGTGCAAACAATTCTTACATTTTCAAGCACATGTTTTTTTTAAACCAATGTTACCTCAATCAGGTTTTGAGACTTTAGTGACTACAGTGACAGTTGAGCTTGTGTAGTCCTGACAAAATAAAGAATCACTCCTCCTTAATTAAATAATATTTGAGCTGAAGTCCTATGAAACATACAATTTTATCACACACAACATATTCAATGAATGAATAAACTTTTATAAGGCTATCTTGGTGCTAAAATGAATTTTAGCTTTAAAATTTGGAATGAACATTTACAATTTGTACTATTACATACTAGAAAATCACTTATCAAGGTAGCGTGGGTGAAATTGCTTCTACATTTGAACGAAGCAATTGCCCTTCAACTATCAAAATGATATTATGATAATTGAAACTGTAACCCTAACTCTAGTGGATGAACCCTGAACTCCAGAAGGTAGCGTTCATTGTTGACCATTCTTTCATTTCTTCATTCAACTGAAATGACTTACTAGTAAGTAAGTGACCGGATCTGGTTCAGCCTTGTCAAAATAAAGCATTTCCCTTCATGTCAAACATTACCAAAAGATATTACCAAATTATCATGCTGTGGCGCGAATCTCATTGTTGGTGACGTCAGAGCGTTACTTGATCATTGGCTCAGAGTGTTACTCGGTCAATGAATTGGCTATTATATATATATAAGGATTTGTGTTCAGCATTAAAATTTGACTTGTAGGCTATAGGGTTACATTTTCAGTAACTCTACCAGTACAGGATAAGGGGTAATTTAACCCTGTAGGTAAGCTTTTCAAAGGAAAATTAAATTGACATTCGTTGATTGTTACTGTTTGGTAAAACTAAGTTTTCGTGAGGTTTGCTTCAACGGTTCCTTCACAATTAAATTGAGAAAAAACACAGTTTAATCCTTATTAGGATCAGAGTTCGCCGATATATATCCGATATTTATTTTGAAAATATCATGATACAGTAGAGTCGAAAATCCGAGTCTCAAAAGTCTGAGGTTCCGCTTAGTTCGAGCTGTCAAAAAGTTTTATTTTTCCTTCGCTAGTAGGAATGATTTTTTCCCCTCTGTTTTATTGATGGACAGGGTGTCCGTGCATATGGAAAGTCAGGGAAAGTCATGGATTTCGAAAATGTTCGAAATTGGTCATGGAAAGTCATGGATTTTAGTGTAAAATGTCCAAAAGTCATGGAAACTGACTGTTGGTCATGGATTTCGCTCTCAGGACCGATTGCTGTTCTTCCGATCTCCGAAGAACTGATTTCATCGCCATTCATCTACTTTGTTTTTCGGTGCACAGAAAAGCTGATTTGTCAATAACATTTCCTGACGAGTTTCATTGTGTTGACCGATCAGATGAATACTCAACATTGAATCCTTCCACTAATGAACTACAAGAATTGCAAAAGATGAAAAAAGAGATTCGATTAGAAAAAGAGAGAGAAGAAATAGCTCTTGAGGAAAAGATTCAAAGCCTTGAAAATAAGAAGAAATTGCTTTGAGCACTGGAATGGAAATAGAAATTATTTTAATAATTCATATACGTAATATTCTTTTTCTTTTTTTAAGGCTTAAACTGTTTCTAAATTCACATTTGTATCATCTTTCACATTTTTATACTTAAAGTGCATAATCAAGATTTCCGTGCTGTGTGAATAAAATATTTATCGTTGAATTTCCTTAATATCTTCATGTTTGTGTACCATTTATTATCAACATTCCATTCTTATGCTACAATGGCTTCAGAATATCGTATGTTTTCCCTTTACGGAGACTGGGTTTTTTTTCGTAGCATAGCTTTTCTACAATGTTTAAAAAAACACACACAAACAGTAGAAATAACAGTTTGAAGTTTCTGTGTTTAATGGTAAGCTTGCTTTTGTACATTACAGTTCAATAATTGTACTGATCATATTCAGATTTGTTACTAACTTATCTTTAGCAATGATGACTCTGGAATTGAGTATTTTGAAGTTTTTTTTTCTGTTTAATGTATGAATGCATTTACTAAATTTGTATTTTACAATTTCACACTGCGCTTTGGGGAGATAATGGGTTATTTTAGATTTCAAATATTCTTAAATTCTCGTACTTATTTTTTCTCTCAATAAATTGTTGCATCATTTGTTTTTCATATACATATTTAGTTGAATATTTTTTGCTGCTTTTGTTTAGATTTAATTACATTGCTGAGATAAAAGGATATTTTCCTAAAACAAAGTTATACTGCTTTATAGTCTCTCTTTATATTTATGCCCAATTTTGATGTCATTGTCAAATGAAGTAACTTATGTAAGTCATGGAAAGTCATGGAAAGCTACGAGCAGAAGTCATGGAAAGTCAGGAAAAGTCATGGATTTCAAAACTCAAAAAGTAGCAGATACCCTGGATGGAGTAAATACATTTTAGAACAACACATATTTTGGTATGTTCCCTTTCTAGATGTCTTAAAAGAAAAAGGCAGCAAAAAATTTAGTAACTACGTTCCTTACACATTTTTAGAGTAAAAGAAAACGATCTGATGTGTAAATTACATTAGGTCCTTCCTTGTACACCTATTAAGTAACAAACATTTTTAATAGCTAAAGATGATTTCTGTTATCAACAAATTAATGGCTTTTACCTGTTATAAAACTTTTTTAACTGCTTATACAATAAAGTCATAAAGAACAATTGCAACGGCTGTGTCACCAGCCTGCACTCTTCAAGAGACGTGAAATTTTAACTTGACTAGAGTCAAAATAATTCAACGAAACTAATCGAAATGAACTCGGGGGTAGACTCATTGGATTTTTTAGTTGCTCTCACGTCTGGTAGACACCAGGGATCACTTTTGAAAATAGAGTTATCCGTTATTTAAGTGGAAATCTAGCTGAGATCTTTTAAACGATTTTTAAATCGCGCAATTTGCTGCCTCCAAAATTAAATTGAATTTCTAGTTTAATTCCTAGTTCTAGGTTTTGAATATCCAAACACTGGTACACACCCTAAATTATTATTTTTTTTTAGCTTTGAAGCAGTGAATCTTATGTGAGGCTAAAACAGATATTCATACTTTTAAAAAAATTTCAATTTCGAAATTGGCCGCCCCTAAAATCTGCCGTCCTAGGTGACTGCCTACCCCAAGAGCCGGGCCTGCTAACTGAATGCCATAGACCATGGCCACCCTACGAAAATTTCAAAAATATCTAGTGTATACCAAATATTTGGGTTTGTTTAGCATAATGGGCTCGTCTTGTTATGATGTGTTTACTTCCCCCATGGGGGAAAGAAAAGTGTCCGATAAAAAGTTATGCATTTAATGATTGCTTATTAAGTTAGATTTAAGTTTTAACCTGGCTTTATGCAGTGCTATGTAATTATTCTTCATTCCCTTTTTAATATAGGACCCTCCAAACCACTCCTCATCCTCTTGTTAATATTACCAAAGATCGTCTACAAACCACGTTTTAAAAAATAATGTGTAAAAGTTTCCAGGGGAGGGTCCCCCACCTCTCGTTTTCTCCAACATCATTCAAGATCGGCCTAAATTTTGTTTTAAGCACTTGAGTTTCTAAATGTTTCCGGGGGGAACTCCTCCCTCCCTAACATCATTGGAAAGTCTTCAAGAATTACTTTCTGGAGCTTCAATTTCGAAAAATTGCTGGTTTTCTAAAAGTTAGTCATGAATCATGCCTACATTTCCAATTTAAAGAGTTCAATTTTGAAAAATTTTGGGAATGAACCTCAGAATCTTTTCAACCCCTAACCAAACCAAAGATAGTCTAGAATGCGTTTTTAAGTCTATAAATTAGTAAAATTTCCTGGGATGGGCCTTTTAATCTCTCCTCCCCTTAACATCACCAAAAATCGTCTAAAACAGCCTTTTTAGAGCTACAATTTCGAAGAAAGCGCTCCAAACCTCTTCTCCCCTACCATTACCAAAGATAATTAGAATGCATCTTTAAGACTACAAATTAGGAAATTTTCTTGGTGTGGACCCTCGAATTTCTCCTCCACCTATCATTACGAAAAGATCGTATTAAACTGCGTTTTTTGGCTCTACAATGGCAAAAAAAAATCCGCCAGAGAAACCCCGAACCTCCTTCTTAACAATAATGTTTGCATTTGTAAGGTTTCAATTTCGAAAAATGGGCAAGGGGGGGGGGGCGCACCCGAGCCCTTTAATGTTATGAAAGAAAATTAAAATGAATTTCTAAGATTACAAATCAGAAAAATTTCCTTAGATGGGCCCTCAAATCTCTCATCCCTCCAGCGCCGGGTCCAAGGGGAGGGTTTTAGGGGTTAAACCGCTCCCATTGGGGAGAAAATAATTTAAATGAAGAAAATGAATATTTGACTTAAATTAACTTTGATGTGAAAGTTTGCATTGTAGCGTTTTTTTATATTTTTTATAACCTTTTTCGCTGAAGTCTTTCTGCAATTTACAACTGTTAGAGTATTATCAACTGAAGTAATATTTTGGAAAAAGTATGGTAGAAGAACCGCTGAAAGATCTGCTAATGCAAAGCATTCTTATTGCGTATTGTAAGGAGGTTATGATGAATTTGGCATATGTTGCAGCTATGAACCTGCATTAGTGATAGTGTTTGGTAATGTAATTTGCATCTGTAATAGGCTCTTTCTTGTTTATTTTTTAAGCTTTATTTCAGAACATAAAACCTGATATACATTCCACATTATAAAATAATTTGTGGAGAATTTGTACCTCTTTTTGCAATATACCGCATAGTAAACAGATTTAATGAAAAAGAAATTAACATGGCTTGATTAAAGTGAACCTGTTGAATGAAGGAATGTTTTGGTCACTTGGGTAGCCAGAGTTATCCTTCTAGGCGGGGAAGGGAGGTACAGCAGTCATTTCAGGTTTATAAACGCCATACTGGGATCGGCAATTTTCATTAAAACTAAAGCTTTTGAGGGGTTGAATCCCCCCCCCCCCACACACACACACAGGTGAGGTTAAAACCCATCCCTTTATGAAAATCTGAACACGGGCCTGCATCCCTCTGACATCATCAAAGATCGTCTAAAACTGCATTCTTAGAGCTACTATTTCGAAAAATAGACAGGGGAGCGCCACCGGACCTCTTCTCCCCTAACATTACCAAAGATCGTCTAAAATACGTTTTTAAGACTTCAAGTTCGAAAATTTTCCGGGGGAGAAACCCCCCGGTCACCCTTTTCTTCAGAGTTAGTAACATTATACTTACGGTTGGATCATATCGACTTCCTCTTAAATCAGAAGTCCTATACAGTCGCCTTAGAACACAGTAGTGATTACAGGAATACCACTTTGAGGCCACGATATATGCACACGTTTGTTCAGAAAAAAGGAAAATTATTGGGAAGGTTACAGCCTTTATGCTACACTTGCGTCACCTAGTGAAATATTCCCTAAAAAATGCTCTAGTTAAAGGTGGGCTATATTGATATTTGTAAAATTCAAAAATTTTCCAAAGCATCGTATTTTTCCAAATGGCCCCCTCCGAGAATTCTGTCTGGATCCGCCCCTGATTCATACCAGGAAAATCACGGAGATTTTTTCCCCAGAGTTAAGTAAGAGACCCTGTTGAAATGGACGGTTGTTGGGGGGGGGGGGGGTTGGGCATGGGGCAACAGCTTTTTCACTTCCAAAAGTAAAGGGAAAAGTTCCCTTACTTTTTAAAGGTAAAAGTTAATGTTCTATTCCAAAATGATTTTTTACAGGGAAGATTGCTTTATTTCACAAAAAAAAAAAAAAAAAATTACCAAATAAAAAAACTTTTCTTATGTTATTTCAATTGAATTGGAATAAGGGAAGTCAACAGTGGGGGCCATCCGTCCTGATTTTTGATGGCATATTCCACATTGCTAGAGGGCATTAAATCAGTAATGTTAGAAGTCAATTATATTGCCCAATTTTACAGAAAAATAAAATCAGCTTCAGGACCTTTTTTTTTTTTTTTTTTGGTGCACCAGCCGCCTGTGAAAATAACCTTCTGCATTACCTGTTCCTGATGTCCGTTTCCTTCTAATGACAAAAGCTGTGTGCAGTCAATTCTCTTTAACTTAAAACCAGCTTTTGTCTAAAATCCATTCTATAGTATTTGAGATGTGAGCAATAAAATAAAAGTCAAAGTGTTCCACAAGTGGCAACAGCAGTGTGAATGAAAACTCATTATTGTGATATGATGACTCAAAGAAATTGAAGTATTTATTATTAACAGAAATTGTAATCAAACACAAATATACTGTCTAAGGATGTTTTACAAAATTTAAACCTTGCATTTTCAAGCACTTTCATTTCAATAGTTGTTGAAGTAAAGCCTTTTAAATGAGGGCTTTGAAATTATGATCTGAAACCTTTTTGTGTGACCGAAGTGACAATTGTTTTTTAATTGTTGCCAAATACAATGAAAATAATAGTAATAATGTCGTTAAAACACTTTTTTTTTTAGTTATCAAAAGCAATGAAAACTAATATAAGTTAGTTTTGTCAAAAACTTTGTTTTCAAGGTTGAACCAAAGCAAGCATATAGGGGAATGTGGGGCAAAGTGAAATGGCTAAGATGACTGAGTTTTTTCTAAATGAACAAATTGGAAATTTGTTTTCAAAATTACAGTACAAAAAGAAAGAACATGGTATTTTACGATAAAACTTTCATTGAAACATTTTTTATTTTTGGTAGTAATTTTGAAAAAATAGTGGAAAATTTTCATCTTTTTTTTCATGGGGCAAAGTAAAAAATTAATTATTTTTGTGATGAAATATTTTTTGATTGTAAAAAGTATTTTTGATCAAATGAATCAGTAAATAAAATTTGAATGAATAAATGAAAAGAAAAGGGAACAATAAACAAATAATTTAATTAATTAATGTATGAAGAAAAATAAACTAGTGAATTATAGAGTGGATGAATCATAAAATAGGAGAATGAATGAATAAATAATTGAATTACTACACTGCTAAAAATTTCCGAAACGTTACTGAGTATATCCGTGTAGCAATTCAGGATTTCAGTGGTTTTTTTTCACTTCCTGGAAATATGAAGTATCATTGTTGAAAAGTTTCCTAAATTGCTATAAGTTGCGCGAATGCAGATTTCTCACTGTTGTGAAAAATATTTTTAGCTACCGGTTTAAAGACTGACTAAGTGTATTTATAAAGTGTATCGGCATCACTTCGATTATGGCCCATCCCCGCTGACTTTGCTCCCAAAGGGAGCAAATAGGTATGGACGACGTTGCATTACAAGAATTGCAGGCGCGCACTCATCTGGATACGTGCTTGCAATTCTGGGTTGGCGTTGGCCATGTTTGCAATACCGCTTATGGAACTTAATAAATCAGGAAGGTGCCAAGCTATTATTCTTTACATACTTGTTTTCTGTGAAGTTCCAGAGATTCGATGGTTTTAATCGGGAAGTTTTCTGAATTTTTCAGGAAGCTTTCGGGATAATTTCAGGAATGTTACTGAATTTTAGCGGAAAACGTTCCTGGTTTTTGTAAGGTATCTTACTGGCAGAAATTGGGCACATCAGCTGCCCATTATTTTCCAGGAAGGTTTCTGAATCGTTTTTACAGTGTAAAGGAAATAATGTACATTAATCAGTTAATACATGAATACGTAATTATTTTAGTGAATGATTGAGTGAATAAACGAAATAAGAACATAAAAATATTTTTTGACTTTCAACAATAATTACAACAGGAGTATCAGTTTTTGAAACTTGCCTGTGTTATCAAATGCTTTAATATTCAACGGTATATTTTTCCTGACTGAAACAGACTACATGTGCAGCTACATTGTTAAAATATTACCAGATAGGTGGCCCTAAAAGCAGAGGAAATATTTCACCTTTTCACTTTGCCCCACATTCCCCTATTTGGATTTTGGACAGTTTAAACTGTTCAAGTAATGTAGGTTTTTGAAGATTCCTTTGACTCAAGTCAAGCCATCAGTTTGAAAGTGTTGTCCACATTGCTTAATTTCAGCATTGAAATTAGTTTATTAACAAAATTAACTTTATAATTACTATTATTTTTCATTGTTTTGGGCATCAATTAAAAACACATTTTGAATATATTGTTTATATTTCTCATTGTTTATAACCTATTTTCTTCATTAAAATGTACAATTTTGTTGTGAATATGCGTAAGACAGGTGCAGAAAAAACAAGAGCATGGTGTGAGAGAAAACGTGGGGGCGAAGTGACACTTCAGAATGACAGAATGTAAAAAAAAACATTAGATAAAAGTCACTTCTGTCGTGTCTTTATAACACATTAAAAAAAAAAACTGATGTTGTCTATATAATGAATTATTGGTCTGAAAATAATGTGGATGCTTTGCAATGTGTTAGTTTACAAAATGATGGTGCAAACAAAAACCAAGCAAAACTGGAAAAAAATAAATAAATAAATAAAAAAAAATCCGCAAAATTCTAACATATGCAAAGCACTTGGAGAACTTTGGATTTAAGAGAGTTGACTACCCCTCCTCTATTATTTGACTACTATTTTCTCCTGTTTTTTCTATTACCTGTCGTGTACAGTGTACAAATATTGTATTTTTAAACTTAAGAGATGGAGCTAAAAGATTACCTTTCAGGGACATATTCAAAAGAGGGGATGAGGGATAAAGAACCCTTCAAAGCTCATTTTTCTTCCTTGAAAAGAATTAACCATATCTCCTCTGAAGCTTAATAAATCCTCTTTCAAAATTGTTTCAGGCTATGTCACTGACCATTAAAATGCTTTTATTTCATCAGTGACTTTTCTGTTTCTAGAATGAAAAGTGTAAAAAATGTTACAACTATACAAATATGTAAATAACTATTGCAGCTAAATATAGATTGCAATATTTTCTATTTCATCCAGGGTTCGCAATTTTCTGCCTAGGCGGTTAAAACCATGGTAGAAACCGGTTAAAACCGACATGGCAAAAACCAGTTTCTGCCACATTTGTGACAGAAACTGGCAAAAACTCACAAAATGACAAAAAAATTATTATTGACACACAGTAGATAATACATGGAAAAAATAATTAATTTGTTAGCTAAAGCACAAAAGCAATTGTTACATTGTAACAAATGTTACATTGTTTGGACCCTGCAGTTGCCTCTTATAAAAGGTGGAGACAAACAAAAATCCAAACAGTTTTCTCAATTTAATGTGCACAAATGAGGAACTTAAGACTATTCTTGCAACAAAAGAGCTAGCAGGCAATGCATCAAAGAACAAGCAATATTCGGGAAGCTTTCATCTGTCGTATATTTTTCAAGTTGGTCCACCATCCAGTAACTGGGAAAGTGGTAAAAATTTGACTGGAAAAATAAGTTTCGAGAAATGGGACCAATTTGTTTTGCAAAGCTGTGACATTAGGTACATACAAAGTCTAGGTTAATATTGACAAGTAAAATTCTAACACTTTCTTCTTGAAGCACGTTATAATTTCAATCCCAAGCAATTTAGATGAAGCATATAAAGCGAGCAAATTACAATCAGTAATTTCATGTTTTTAGTTCTGTATGTCACTCCTCTTGCCTAAGAACCCATCTGATTTTTGTCCTTTGTTAGATTAATGCAAATATTAAGAGCATCTGCAATTCTGCAATTGAAAAGTTCCCTTTTTGAACTAAATCAAGAGCACTAGCATAGTATTTTATTTTTTACAATGATGAAAGGAAGTTTGATATCTCAGTTTATTTAAACGAATATCATTAGTAATTACTTCAAAAGTTAAGTTAAAGTTACTAAAGACACTTTTAAGTTTTTGCCAGTTTCTGCCGGTTTTTACCGGTTATAATCTGCCACTGGCACGGCAAAAACTAGTTTCTGCCGGCGGAAAGCCAATCCTGATTTCATCTATTGCTTAAGTAGTAAATTAATTGCTCCAACCAATTGACCCTGATGTACAAATACAATTATTTTTGAGATATATTTTTAAGGGGAGCTGGGACCTTGGGCTTTTAAGCTCTCAGTGACTCTACTAGTTGTAATCCTTTCCCTTCCTTACATTGCACATTGATTTGTCTACTTCTAGAGTCATTTGGACCATACCGTCCCAATGTAATGTCCTGCATAACCTTTCAGTTTTTGAAAACCAATTTTTAAACTACTGATTTTAATGTTTTCTTTAGTTACTTTCTCTCTCCTAAGACCTGCCGAGTCCGCTTTCTTATTGTTTCCAAACACAAAAATAAATAATAGTTACTTTATAAACAGAGTAATTTCAAGACTGAACGTAAGCTAGCATAGATTTGTAGATCTTGAATTTTTTAAACTTGTCTCATAATACAGGTTTTTGAAGCTTCCTTTGATTCAAGTAATCAACTTAAAAGCGTTTTTTGAGGCGTTTGTTTTTACCATGTATTTGTATGAAACTTTTTAAATTCCAACATAAAACCCTACTATATTTAGAGCAGGTAGGCAGCAAATGTAATCTATTCTCTCTTTATGTGCAATAACTGCCATGGGCACAGAGCCTGATTGCCGCAGGGGCATGTGGGGCACAGGCCCCTCCTCTTAGATTTCAGGGGGCCCAAAATCCCCTTAATTTATCATGCTAAATAAAAATAAATAATGATTTCACTCAGAATCTAGAGTACAATGATATCATTGATATTTTTGCAAATGCCAAGACAAAGAAAAAATATCTTATAAAAATTCCTCTTAAAAATTTGATTTCTTTGCTAATCCCTAAACCACTCCCAGCTTTATATTAAAAGTTATATCAGAGATAACTTCGATATTTATAGTAAACTCTAACAGGCAAGTTTAACCACATCTTATCCAATTATCGTATACAATATCTCTTCTATTTTTTAAAGGTTGTGATATGAAGTACCACCAAATTTAGCATGGTTGTGTTAATACGCAAGTATCGAAATATTTAGTAGTTTCAGAATAAGCGGAAATAGGGGGAGGGGGCACGAAATGGGACTTTCATGCCCAGTGTCTTCAAAAATCTTAGTCGGGCTCTAGGGGGCCCTGAAATAGAAATGTACCCCATGTCCAATATCAGAATGATCGGGCTCTGCGTGGGCAGGTGAATGGCAGTATTTGCAGGTATGAGTTCTTGAGAAATTTGAAGAAACCATTTGGGATGCAATTAATAGGGAATTGTTGGCATTAGGCATGTTTTTTGCGGTTTTTTTTCTCGGTGAAAGCCAAATAAGCAAGCTTGTACAATAGATGACAAAAATGCAAAAAAGACAAATTTCCTGTGACTGCTCTTTACCTTTAACCAGTAACTAACTGTCTGAATATACCTGCACAGCAGAATACATTCATATTACAACAAAACATGTGAATATGTTTTAAGTTTCAAAAAGTTTTACCCCAAATAAATTTAAAAACGACAACGCTTTAAAATAAATTTGAAAACATTTTTTTTTTAAATCGAAAGGCTATTTCAATAAGCTTGATTTGTACTAAAGAGTATGAAATAAAATAAGTATGAATTCTTGATTACAACACCTAAAAACTGCAGTTGACCTCAAGATCTGTATGTTTAGGCTAATTCTAAAGCAGCCAATAAAACTTTAATTAAACAAGGGCGCCCATATGGGGGGCAAGTGGGGCTCAAGCCCCTCCCCTTTTGAAATTAGAACTTCCTTGCTTTTAGTACTTTTTTCTTTGCAAAAATGTAGAAACATCTCCAGCAATTAATGAATAAGTTATTAAAAGTGCCAAATTTTAATAACTCTAATCTGTATTGAAATTGGTTTCTATGGGGAAAATATTTTGCTAAACCATGGGGAAAATATCTGAGCCCCCCCCCCCTTAAAATTTTGCATATGGGCGCCCTTGAATTAAAATTGGAGAGAAAACGAAATAAGCAGCTTTGTATGAAAAACTTTATACAGTCTCTATTTCTTCTCTCAATTTTGAACTAAAATTGCATTGACTGCTTTAGAATTAGCCTAAAAATACAGATCTTAAGATCAACTTCAGTTTTTGAGCGTTGTAATCAAGAAATGACTTAATTAATTCATAATTTTTAGTGCAAACCAAGCTTATACAAATAGCCTTTAGATTTAAATATTTTTCAAATTTTATTCATTCTTTTCAAATTAAATTGTTGCTTGACTCCTCTAACAATATTATATTGATGAAAAAAGTTTTCAAACTACATGATTAATGTAAGTATTGTAAAAACGTTTAAATACTTTAACTGCACTATTTTTCTTTGTTTTGTATTCTTAGAACTGCACTTGCTCAGTTGCAAAAATCAGTGTATTTTAAGTGTTAAAACTTCAAGATGTATTTATTCATCAGGAACATGAAAATTTTGTGTATTCATATGGATATGCGTGATAGAATTGATGGATTTTTATTTATCTGTAAAAGATAAAGTATGAAAATTGGAAAAGTTTTCAGAAATGTTTTTTTCTCCGTTTTCCAACTACATTAACTTTTCATTAAACTAAGTCATTAATAGCAAAATAATCCGTAAGGTTGTAAAGAATACTGTTATGATTTTCACAAAAAGTAATCTTGATAACAAAATATTGATAAATATAGTAGGAGGAGGAATTTTAAATTTAGTGTCACTCCAACCAGCCAAAAAATAATTGGATGATTACAAAAGCGTGCGTATACATAACGTTGTTAAATGTTTCAGAAATATTTTTTTGGAAATATTTTTCTCATTATGAAAATTTTTAAAAAAAGTTGAACTCGACGTACGCGGATTCAAGGAATGGTGGCGATCGCCGCTCCTTTGATGGACTCTTCGCGGAAATTTTTCGATACTGAAGTTCTAAGAACGTAGGTATACGGTTTCCTTGTTGATCTTGTGGAAAAGAGGGGAGGGGGGGACTGAAAATTTTCGAATTGAAGTTCAACCTAAATGCTGCAGAACTAAACAATCTTTGTTGACATTAAGGGAAAAAGGGATGTTCAGAACTCTCTCCCGGAAATTATTCAAAATTGGAGGCTCCAAAAACGCAATTTTGTGCTATCTTTTATTTTATTTTATTTTTTAGAGGGAAGAGAGGTTTGGCGCTCTTCCTTTGGACATTTTTCAAAATTGAAATCTTAAAAACGCGATTGTAATATATCATCGGTAATGCTATGGAAAGGGAAGAGGTTCATCAAATTTCCCTATGTAGCCCAGTTAGCATTAGGGTGTAGGCCAGTTGTAGAGGGTATAAATGTTCTAGAGATTCAGGGGGAAGTTTCAAATGAGGAGTTAGACTGGGAAACTAAGAGTGTAATTTTGGGGGACTCTATGGTAAGGGAGGTGGGTAACACAGTTGGGAGAGTAAAGCTAGGTGTTGTTTACCAGGGGATCGGGTAAAAGACGTTAATATGGTTGCTGAAAAGAAGGGAGTATTTAATAAGGAGGACATGGTTACTTTGTGGGTGGGAACAAATGATGTAGGCCGCAGTAAAAATGAGGAGTTTTCTAGGGAATGGGAATCCCTGTTGGATAAAGCAACCAGCTTTTCGACGAATGTCCAAGTGGTTGGTTTGCTTCCCAGGTATGGAGTGCATAGGAGCTGGCTAAATCAACGTGCAAGGTGCATGAACTTGCTACTGAAGTCAATTTGCGAAAAGCGCAGTATCAGGTTCATTGATGTATGGAGTCATTGTAAACGGAATTGGATTGTTAAGGATGGCCTGCATCTGAGCTCTACAGGGGTCAAAATGGTCAGTGGATTAATTTTAGGGGCTTCGGAGTCAAAAAACTAAGTTGGAATGGGGGTCAAGCATCAGGTATCGAGAGAATGAATTTTTTTTGGGTATTGCTAGAAATGGAAATAAAGTGTCGAACAAGAGTAGTAATGCTAACAAGTGTGATTTAGGAAATTTCAGGGTGTTAAATAAAAGCAACTTAGGCATGCTTAAAGTTTTCTATACCAATGCTCGCAGTATTAGGAACAAGATGGATGAATTGAAAAGCATAGTTATGGACGAGAAGTTGGATGTTATTGGAATTACAGAGACATGGGCTACCGAATCTGATGCAGAGTTATTACATATCGCTGGGTATAATTTGTTCAGACAGAGTAGGTAAAAGAGGTGGTGGGGTTTTATTTTATGTTAGAGACAATTTCATTTGCAATGAATTGGTTATAAATGATAAGCCTACTGATATTGATATGGTTTGGCTGGAGTTGATGAGCAGTAAGGGCAAAAAGCTACGCTTTGGAAACATTTATAGGCCACCTAATTCAAACTAGGGACAAGATGAACAGATGTATCGTATTATTAGTGACATGTCCAGTAAGGGATCCGTTATCATAATGGGGGATTTCAATTTTCCGGGTATTGATTGGAATAATTTTTATCCTGGTAATGGCAAAGAAGAGGAATTTTTAAATGTAATTGGTGACTGTTTCTTAGATCAAGTTGTAACTCGAGGAACTCGAGAGGAGGCGATTTTGGATCTAGTTTTTTGTGACATAGGTAGTTTTGTTCAGGGGTTGTGTGTAGGGGAGCATATTGGAGATAGTGATCATAACAGCATTAGGTTCCGGATTAAATTTGAAGTGTGCAAAGATGATAATTTTAGGTTTGTGCCCAATTTCAGAAACACTGATTTTGTTGCACTTAGGCAGAGCTTGAAAGAGGTTTTTTCGTCAGGATTGGAAAATAGCGACGTAGATCAGCAGTGGACGGAATTTAAGGATAAACTTGCTAATACGGTTGGGGATTATGTTCCATTTAGGAGAAAAGGTGTTAGTACCAAAATTTGGCCCATGTGGTTCTCCAGGGAGACTAAAGATGCTCTTAATTTTAAGCAAGCCGCTTTTCGTCAGTTTAAAGAAACTGGTCAGAGTGCGGAGAGGCTTCAGTATGGTAAGGCAAGGCGAAATTTTAAGTATTTAGTACGGATTCAGAAAAGGGAATTGGAGCAAAGGCTGGCAGATGACATTGATGGGAACCCTAAGAGGTACTAAGCTTTTGACAAGGTACCGCATATTGCTCTTCTCAGCAAGTTAGCTGACATAGGAATAGGAGGAAAAACTTTACTTTGGGTTAGAAATTGGCTCACTGGTAGGAAGCAAAGAGTAGTTGTGAGAGCAAATCATTCTAATTGGAGTGATGTTTTAAGTGGGGTTCCTCAGGGATCAGTTTTAGGGCCTCTTTTGTTCATTGTATTTATGAATGACATCAATGAAAATATTTCTGGAAGCGTGAATTGTTTTGCTGATGATGTAAAAGTTATGGGGATTGTCGAAAATGAAGAACAAGTAAATCAGCTTCAAGAGGATTTTGATCATATTACGAAGTGGGCAGATAAATGGTGTATGGCAGTTAATGTAGGGAAATGTCAAGTGCTACACTTAGGTTATGGAAATAAGCGTATGAGATATCATTTACAGGGTTCAGTCATAAATCAGGCAGAAAATGTTATGGATCTGGGTATCTTAATAAATCAGGACTTCAAGTTTAGTCAACAGTGCAGTATTGCTAGTAACAAAGCCAACAAAATGCTTGGGTTTATCAATAGATCTATTTCAAACAAATCTAAGAAAGTTCTTCTGCCTTTATATAGGAGTTTAGTAAGACCTCATTTGGAGTACGCTGTTCAGTTTTGGTCGCCTTATCTGAAGAAAGATATTTTTGTATTGGAAAGGGTTCAAAGAAGGGTAACTAAATTAGTAAGGGGACTCTCAGATTTAGATTATGATACCAGACTTAATAGGCTTAACATGTATAGCCTGGAGCAAAGGAGAGTCAGAGGGGACATGATTCAGTTATTTAAATTTATCAAAATGAAAGATGTAAATGGATTAAATTTTTGCGGGGAAAGCAGGACAAGGGGTCATTGTTTTAAGCTATTTAAATCTCAGGCTAACTTGGAAATCAGGAAAAACTACTACTTTAGCAGGGTCGTGGGCACTTGGAATAGCTTACCGGAAGAGACGGTAATGAGCAAGGGGGTGGATAGCTTTAAGAGGGCCATTGATCTTCATTGGGGACTAATTAATTGACTAGGACCAGCCTAGCTGGGCCCAGAGCCTGTTGCTGGTCGTCACATTTGTATTTGTATTTGTAATTTATTTTTCAAAACTGAAGTCCCAGAAACGCAATTTCAGTCGATCTTTGATCATATTAGGTGAAGAATGGCTCGGAAGCTCTCCCTCGTGAATATTTTGAAATTAAGATGTCAAAAATAAATAAATAAATAATAATAATAAGAATGCCGTTTTGCGCTATTGCACTGTAACAAATTTCGGAAACGTTTCTGGATATATCGGAAACGTTTCCGAAATAGTAGGAATCCTTCATCCAATAGCGAATACCTCAATATTCAGAAAGCTTTTTGTTATTTCAAGATATCTAGAAGCGGAAGTGATGACGCAACGTTTCGAAACCTATTTCATCCTTCCAACCCGGGCGCCAATGAGTCGGAAATAACGAGAACTTATTTTTTTCTTATCTATGGTTGCTGCAGTCAGCAACTGTTTAGCATTGGATTACTTGTTATTTCATGTCTAGAGAGTAGTAAAATGTGTCGAAACTAATTTTACGCCTTTGCATTTTGGACTGCCCTTGATTTTTTAGACGCAGCTATTAAGTTAGTTAATAACCATTTGCTTCTTTATAATTTCCAATGCGACCATAATTAGATATATATTGTGTGTTCAAGCGTGAATAGTTTCAACACCCGTGTTTATACTTAATGAAACGAATCCCTTTGGATTACTTATTCAGTTGTAATGGAGGTACTTAGATTTTCTTCCGCTCATGTTCACTTGTAAGTATTAATGAATATTTTAAAACATGTTGTTATATACATTTATATTTTTGTTGATTTGCATTTGATGAGGCTAAAATTGTAACTGTTTTTGGGTTTATCGAATTAATTTCAAGTTATCCTACATGTGCGCAGTGTACTATTTGTTGTAACCAACTGAAACTGATTAATTACGCAAAAGAAATAAGATTTATATTTGAGAAGCAATCACAGAAAAGTTTTTTCGAAATACTTGGATGTACATACATTTTGGTTCAAAAAGAAAAAAAAATCAATTGTTTAATTCATTAAAAATATGGTAATGCAAATATTTTCTAGTATTGTAATATGCTTCACAAAAATTTGCCAGTATTATCTTTTTTTATTATAATTTATTCATTCGTTTAAAAATATTTATACCATTAGAAAATGACCATATTATCTATTAGTAAGAACATAGTTATGCAATTAATTCATCTGCTTTTCCATTTTGTTAAATGTGGTTAACAATAAAAAAATTCCTTGACATTAGTTGTTCCGAAAATAACATTTCCTTCGTGGATAGACTAGTTTAATGTAGGACAGTCAGGAGGAATGAGTCAGTGGCAAAAATGGAACAGCTGCATTTACATGCCGAAATAAAAAGTAATATTATTTCATGTCATCGTTTTAAAAGTGATCATTTTTTAAATACTATGTTATTAATATGCAATGCACATATGGGGAGAAGACGAGGGGCGTTCACCACGCAGACTGTGCCATTGACATTTTCAAGGGGTTGCTTTTTTTAAGGGGGGGGGGGGCAACTTTATATCATTTTATGGGTGCACCATCACTCTTATGGTGTGGGGGGGGGGACTCTCGTATATATGAAATGGAATAATCATGTAATAGAGTTCAATGTTTTAATAAATAAAATATATAATGCATTTTGCGCACACTCTAAAAATAAAATCAGTAACCTATTTTGATTAAGTATCTATATTTGTGATAAACTGGAAAAGGGCAAGAACAGAAGAATAAACCCGAATGGTTCCAGCAGGGGGACTTTGGTGTCATATTTAAATTCATCAATTTCTCTGTTGGTACTTTTCGGTACCCTTTGTTCGTCAAAGAAATTGACTTGACGTGAGCGAATTTCGGAACGCAAAGTGTAGGTAAGTTTTGTCAAATTTTATCCGAAAATAAAAGCTATCAAGTTTGATACAAGATATGTTTTTAAGTTCTGCATTAAAAATACAATATGTTGATAATTTTGTCTTGAAAATATTGAGAGAAATTTAATATTGTTTAACAAACAATCCCACTTTTGAGAAAGTACTCCCCTTCCCTCCCCCGACGATTTTGTGATTATGAATGAAACTACTATATTATTTCATAAATTTTCAAAAATTTATAACTGTGCATATGTTATGCTGTTGTCATGCTATTTGTCATTAGAAATTCAAAAAAAAAAAAAAAAAATCCACGAATGATTCTAAAATTGCTTGTATTATTGCTCTTAGATATGAAAGAATTGAAACTGATATGGTATGCAATACTATAATAAAGAATTATATTTTAGAAAAAATCACGGAAAAAGGATTCCGTAATTCTCGGAAACGTTTTTGAAAATTGTTTGGAGAATTCCGAAATACTCGGAAACGTTTTCGAAACTTTCATGAACCACAGCTGCACAGAATACTCAGAAACTTTTCTGGAAATTACGGAAAGAGGATTCCGAAATACTCAGAAACGTTTCTGAAAATTACAGAAAGAGGATTCCGAAATACTCAGACACGTTTCTGGACATTACAGAAGGAGGAGTCCGAAATACTCAGACACGTTTCTGGACATTACAGAAAGAGGATTCCGAAATACTCCGACACGTTTCTGGACATTACAGAAAGAGGATTCCGAAATACTCAGAAACGTTTTTGAAAATTTCATGAACCGCAGCTGCACGATATACTCAGAAACGTTTCGAGAATTTTTTTTACAGTGTGGTGAAGACGTGACGTTAGTAGGATAATAGGGTTTATTGTTTCTTAAACTCTCCCCTGAAAATGTTTTCGAAATTAAAGTTCCAAAAACTCAATGACTATCTTTGTTAATGTTTGGGAAGGGAGAGATTCTGGGCCTTTTCCCAATTTTCCTGTAAGTTTTCTAAATTGAAGTGGTGCCTGTACCTAAAGCAGAATTTCAAGCGCTCTTCGATGATGTTATGCGAAGAGGGGTTCAAGGACTGTCTTCTGGAACGTTTTCTAAAATGAAGTCCTAAAAATACAACTATAGGCTAGCTTTGATGACGTTAGAGGAAAGAATAGATTTTATAGCTCTCTGTCTTTCCCTCTGGGGAAAATTTCAATTCTAAAAACGCAGTTTTAGACGAACTTCGATAAAATTAGGGCAGAGGGGATTCAGGGTCCTAAAATGCTTTGAAATTGAAGTCCAAAACCAGGTCCCAACATGTGTAAACCTATATACTTATTAATGGATATGTAATAAAAATCGATCGCCCTATCTTGAAAACATTTTGGATTCGTCCTTGGCACTGAACGAATTTAAATGCTTCAGATAATGCCAGATTACATTTACTGAAGTTAACTATACATTAAATTTCAAGTTCTAATGTCTAACTGGAAAAAACTTTAAACAATCTATTGTGGTTTATTGCAGTAAAAGTAAGTAATATGCATATAATTTTCTGTTGAAAAAATCGTTTAAGTACCGTGAATACAGTCGTCCCTCGCTACTTCGCGCTTCGACTTTCGCGGCTTCACTACATCGCGGTTTTTTTTTTTTTTTTTTCTAGCTTTTTTTTTTTTTAAATATAGTAATTAACCTTTTTTATGCGCTCGTGTAAACTTTTCACTTCAAAAGAATAACAAAGTATGTCGTTTAAGTAAGGTGAGTTCTTTTGAGGGGCTGTAGTTGTGCTAGTTGAGGGAGTGGAGGTATAAAATCTCCGAAGAAAGTGAAGGGAATTGCTATCTCATTTTAACCTTTAAACACTAACTGAAAAGTATAAATCACTGTATTATTACTAGGGGACAAATACATCTGTAGTGTAGATGGTGTTCAACAATGTACTAGCTTTTTAAGTTGTATACGTAATCCCTTTAATGAGGATGAATGTTGAGGAAAAACGGGGGCACATACGATCACTAACTGGCAATTAATTCATCATCAAACAAGTTGAGCTTTTTTCATAGATTAGTATCAGTGTGTAAGAACTACAAGTGGGTGTGTAGTTTATTTCCCAATAATTAACAACGTGATATCTTTTTAGATTAGTGTATTATTTTGTGCAATATATTGAATACTACAAATTTAATGGTGGCTAAGGGTACTCTATCTTAAAAACCTATTTAAATAGTCTTAAGTAAGTTTTATGTGCTCTGATAAGGAAAATATTTGGTTTATAAATACAGAATCCTACTTCGCGGAAATTCGGTTATTTTCAGTGAAGTCTGGAACGAATTAACCGCGATAAACGAGGGTTGACTGTACAGACTACTTGGGCTCATTTTTTGGAACTTTTTATCTTAATTGTTTTGTTACTACTCCTATTTTTAAGCTGTGATAAGCATTTTATGCTTCTAGAGTACTCTTATTACTCGATTACTAACCTTTTATTAAGCACTTTTATTATACTTGGCCTGATTGTCACGGAGTAATCTGAGGCCTGCTTTTGCTTATATCTCAACAAAAAGACCATTCATAGACTTCGGGATTTCATTAAATGATTTGCTTAATCTTAAGGTACAACTTAATGCTGAGAAATTAATATTCTAAAATAAAATATTATTTCTGTTAGGATGAAAAACAGTAAATTCATGTAATTTCCACATTAAACGTTTGAATATAAAACAAATTGTTACAGATTTTATTGTCTTGCAACAGTAATGTTAATAGCAATCATAATGAAAATTTTGAATCAAGGCTTCTCTGATGCAAGCATGAAATGGACACTGTCATTGCTCTCGTAGGATTTTTATTCTCACCTACGCCAGTGATCGATCACGGGACTAGCTTGTATGTTGTGGAACATAAATTAGTTTGGGAACCCTTGAATATTTAAATGAATTAGCACACAAATAAATCCCAGAGAGCAACATGGATTAATTTTTGGTGCCACTTGCTTAAAGTTTCAGGCACGCATATAGGTTTCTCTTTCTTTTAGTATGGAGCATTTAAATAGAAAAATAAGGTGAAGTTTCGTGATGGTAACATTATTTTATTTCTGAAGTACATTTACCCTAAAAAGAATAAAATAACAGAATTTAAAAAAAAAAAAAATACTGTGCACTTTTCATAATGCACTCACGGACAAAATAACTTTCCTGGGTCAGCAAGAACAATTCAAGTATTCCTGTAGTTTTCAATAATTCCAAGCAACTGACACTACAAACGAAGAAAAGTGTGGCTCAAGTCATTTCAAACCAAAGTTTTTCATTAAGAAAAATATGCATGTTTCAACATGATTGAAAGTTAGATAATGATAAAGAATTCTCTACATGACTTGAGCCGCACTTTTCTTCGTTTGCAATCTCATTTTCTTGGAATCATTTAAAACTACAGGAATACTTGAATTGTTCTTGCTGACCCAGGAGAGTTATTTTGTCTTTGTGAGTGCATTATGAAAAGTGCTTAGTATTATTTTGAAAATTCTGTTATTTTTTCTTTTACTGTGTTATTATCTTTTCAGTTGTTTTTATTGGGACCAATGTTGTCTTTTCGTTTGGGTTACTTTGATCCAAGATGATTTTTTATATTTAAAACCCTTGTACTGTCCGACCTCGAAAGCCGCGACTAGCACCATTGAACGGTTCTATTTTAAAAAGGGGTGAGAGCTTGATTAAGAAAATGCACCATGGCAGCATTTCTGCTTTACTGATAAGGAGAATAAATTAAAAAAAAGAAAAAGCCTCAACTCAAACCAACACCTCTGATAAACGAATCCAACGGAAAACAAAACAAAACTAAAAAATAAATAAATAAATAAATACCGTCACAAAAGCGACCTGACGCATGCGCAAATTCAAGGAAGGTCGCGGTTTAAAATATCAAACAGTATAGCTAACTAAATCCAAAAAAAGACTTGTGCTCATACGAAAATATATTTTTTTGAAAGAAAAATACATTTTACATGAAATTTAAGTCACACATATTTATTTTCAGCGAATTTAATTCTTTTTTCAAAATGTGCGTGTAAGCCTCGTTATTGTCTCACATTACCAATGGAAAACAGGTATATCTTCGTTAGTTTTGGAGATTAAATAATTTTATTAATAGAATGACATTTGTAGAGCAAAGGATCCTTAATTTTCGGCCATATCCAAAACTTGCTGGTGCCTTCCATTCACACAACAACAGCTCCTTCTTCTCACATCAACAGCTTTCCCTGGAAACCTGAGTGCATTCTATTCTCCAACAACTAAATACCCTCAACTTTCCAAAAAAAATTCCCAAAATTTGTCTGAAGTAGATGCAATTGGGTCGACTTCTTCGAGACGCCAACAACTTCCAGTTCCTCTTCATCCTCAGTAGTAAAAACCATGTCACTGTGGCCTGATGTACTGAGACTGTGATCACTCTCTTCATCATTTGATGAGAGTACCCAGTTTTTTCTTGTGTTTTTTCCCTGTTCAGAGTTTTACTTTCAGCTTTTCTTTCCTTTTCCGAATTCTGACGGATTTTTTCAAAAAAGTTTTACGCTAAGCCAGACCACGTCCTAATTTTGAGGTTAGAAGAGCTGTTGTTAATGTAAAGTATTTAAATAAAGGCCTAAACGGAAATGAGAAGCACTACTACGCTACTACATGATGTATTGAATAATGTTCATAAATAGGTACTTAACAAACACTTGGCAGGTACTTGAAATACACCGCCAGCTCAGTCATTTCCAGCCGAGGACTGCGCAGTCCTCGGCCTGCGGTCCTCGGCTTGCAGTCGGCTTGCAGTCCAAACCCTGACTATTGGGCGGTAATTTACTGACTTGGCAGGTGTTGAATTGTTTCCACATGTAAAAGTTTAAGAGGTTTTAAAGGAAAATGTTAGCACAAAGTGAACAAAAACTACTAATAATGCTTCCTTGTGGGGAGCTATCCAACTGCTTGTTGTACATCACTGCATGCTTGATGCTGCTCCCTATCAGAAACTGTTAAAAATAATTTAAGAACTGCTTCCTAAAAGTTAGCGTTGTATTTTTTTCCCTCAGTTTAGGCCAAAGAGACCCAGGGCAAAGTAGCCCATATTCGTGGAATTGCCTTAATAACCAAATGCAGAAGTATGTCATTAATCATTTCTTATTCAAAATTTACAACTTTATGAAAATACTAGTGGTACCCGCACGACTTTGCCCGTAATAGAAAATTAAAAGGTCTTTTGGTTCACCTATATATTTACAAATAATGTATGGTGAATTTTCTCGCCAATTGGCTTGTGCCCATTTTACGGTTCCACGTTATGATAGATAATTTCGTAATTTACTCGTCCGTCTTATGATAATTTTGTTCTTAAAATGGGAACAGAAAAAGAACCACGTCAAATTTTCGAAAAATCGCTTCGAGGTGCACACCCCATACTACAAACTAACTTTGTACCAAGTTTCATGAAAATCGGCCGAACGGTCTTGGCGCTATGCGCGTCACAGAGATCCTGACAGACAGAGATACTTTCAGCTTTATTATTAGTAAAGAAAATTAAAAAAAAAAAAAATATATATATATATATATTTTCATGATTTTTCTGTTGCATGTAATCCAAATCTAGTTTTAGGTAATGAAGCACAGCAGAAAACGAAAAGTATTTACCAGTTATTTTCTATTTACTAACGCACGCTCAAACAGAAGCATACTGTAAATAAAATCCGAAGCGTTACTGATTATTTGTGTCATTCCAAGTCAATTGACCTAATTTTTCAAATCGTCTCCACTCGACCATATCCGAGTTGGATGAAATTTAATAGAGGTGTAGAGATGCGTTTGAAACTAACCTATGCAAATTTTCAGCTGCCGAGATCCAAATCCTGCGGATCTAGAATCTCTCAAAAAAATGACCCAAAATGGAGGATGAGCTTTTTGTGACAAATCGCCGTATTTAGCCCAAGTTTACGTAAAAAATTATCACCCTGGAACCCTGAAAGTTTTGGAGCTTAAAGTAAGATTGGCTGTTAATACATTCATTTATTTTTGTGAATTTGAGTTCATTATATTTTTTATAGCACGCGTGTAAACTAGTGAAAAAGCGCGGCATGGAACTTTTTTTCTGGATTTTAGTTTGTAATAAAATCTGAATAAAAATATTTCAAAGGTTCGTACATCGTGATTATATTGTAAAAACACTTGTTTTTAATGGGTTTACAATTGCAGAGTTTAAATATCTATTTTCGAATAGCATCTACTTTCGAAATAGTATTCCAAGTTCATTTTTTCATGCTTATCTGAAAGAACACCATCGGGAAAAAAATCTTTTTATAGGAAAAAATATGTTCTTTCTAATGGTATAAACGAAAAGAAGATGCAAGGTGACTAACTTGAGCTACAGCGCATAGAAAATTGGCCTTTTTTTTCATGTGAACGATTTTAATAGCCACTTTGGATAACTATCTTTTAGAAAATCTATATTTACACTCTGCATTTTTTACCCGTCAAAACCATGTTTTTTGACAGTAAAAGTACTAAGTATGAGCTTTTGAATTATTTTTATTCAGAATAAAAGACATTCTAAAATCCAGGAAAAAGTTTCTCCACTGCGTTTTGTCAAGACTTTGCATGCGTGCTACACAAAAGTTAATAAACTCAAACTCACAAAAATACTAGAACGTATTAACAACCAAAAGTACTGTAAGTTCCTATAACTTCAGACTTCCAGTGTGATAAAATTTTCCACAACCTGATCATCAACTTGGCAAATCGTTACGACAGACAGAATTTCAAGCTCATTGTTTTTTTTTTTTTTTTTTGGTTTTTTTTTTTTCACTTTTCGAAAGAACACCATAGAAGAAAAACTTATTTTGATAGGAAAAAATGTGTTCTTTGTAATGGTATAAACGAAAAGAAGATGCGAGGGGACAAACTTGAGCTGCAGCGCTTTGAAAATAGGCTATTTTTCACTTGAACGGTTCTGATAGCCACTTTGGATGGCAATATCTTTTAGAAAATAGATATTTCAGCTCTGCAACTTTAACCCATTAAAAACAAGTGCTTTTACAATGTAATCACGAAGTACGAACAGGGCCGGATTAACGTCTATTTACGCCCCTTAGGCCAAACTTAGAGATTACACCCTCCTACTCCCTTCACATATTCAAAGTGTATCGAAATCGTATCCCCCCCCCCCCCTCTTCTTTCTCAGAGGCGTAGCAGCATCCGGGAGATAAGTGAAAATTTCGCGTCCCTTCCCCAGTTTGAAAATTAAGGGATGGGTTTCATTTTCAATTTTCCCATGGTTAATGTTCAAAAGGGGGGGGGGGGGCTGTGGATTTGCCGGTGCACTCCAGAAATTTGCCTAAATTGACGCTTCAGAAATGCAATTTTAGGCCATTTAACTCGAAGTAACGGTCATCTTTGATGATGTTAGAGAAAGGGATCGGTTAGGGAACTCTACCCCTCCCTTTTCGAAATTAAAGTCATAAAACTAAGTTTTTGAAAAACTTTAATGATGCTGGGAGACAACGAAGAAATTGAGGTCCTAAAACAATTTTAGAGGATATTTTTTTGATGAGCGGGTTGCTTTAGCAAGGAACTTATTTGAAATTAAAGACTGCAACATTCGAAGACATCTTTTATGATGTTAGGGAAATGGATGGGGTTAAGCCATTCTCCCCCAAAAAGTTTTCGAAATTAAAAGCCTAAATACTTTATTGTGAGTCATCTTTAATAACAAAAGGAAGAGGGATGGAATTGGGTAACTCTCTTCCGTAAATTTTTTGAATTTAAAGTCCTAAAAACAAAGCTTTAGACAATTTTAATAATGTTGGAGAATGAACTCTGCAGCTATCCGGATTTTTATTTTTTTCTAAATTCAGGTCCTAATCTTAGGCGATTTTAAATGAGTTGGAGAAGGGGGGAGGGGATACTGAAGTCAAGGTCACTTCCCTGGAAAATCTTTGGGCTTGAGGACTTAAAAACAAAGTTTTAGACGATCTGTTATGATATGAAGCCTTTGAAAAGAAAACTCTAAATATGCATTTGTAGGACCTCTAATGCATCTGATGGTGCTAGGTAAAGGGATTGGGGGTTTGAGGACTTTTTTCCGGAAAATTTTCGAAATTTTAGACCATTTTCAAAATGCTAAGAAGGGGGAGGGGGACCCTCCTGCACAGATGTTCAAAAGTTGAGGTCCTATGAAAAAAATCTCGATAATGTTCGGAAAATATAGAAACACTCGGAAACATTTTGAAACTAACGTTTCATAAAAAGCAAACTCAGAAAAACTTTGAAGATGTTAGTAGAAGTGGGTTGGGGGAATCTCTTCTGTAATTTTTTTCTGAAAATAAATTTATAAAATTCGCAATTTTAGGTTACCTTTGGTGACGCAACATGATGGGATTAGGCTCAGAAAACGCCTCCCTCCCCACATTGCTACATCCCGAAATTTTCATTCATTTCTTAAAACATGTTATCAAACATCTTGCCTCAATTTTTCTTTTTCAAAAACATTTAACTGTTTTGGTTTTCCATTGTGAAATTTTCAAATTTTCCGCCTCAAAATGTTTATCTGTTTGGAAAACAAATGTCTGTAGCCCAAGGAAAAGCTTTTAACGTTTTGAGCTGAGATGATATTTAGCAGTGATATCTGAAGTATTTTTTCCCCTTTTTATTTACATTTAGATATCATGACTCTTGAATTCCTTGATAGTTTCATTTTTTACCTTGAAAATATTTAAAACTGCTGGTCTCTCTCTGTAAATATATTTAATTTTTCTTTTATTTTTATCAACTTTGTTGTGATCTAGATGATGTTTTGAAAAAAAATATTCAGAAAAATAATATGTTGGAAGTGAAACCCAATAACAGAGGTAATTATAAAGGAAAAGATAGAAAATTGTGTCAAAGAAATTATTTATTAGGAAACTTGTATGCAATGCTTAGTGTGGAGAACTAAAGCAGACTATGGTGAATATTTTGTGTACAAAATAGGGGATATTATTGGCAAAGGCCGCAGGAGGTCACTGTGAACTCCCCAAAATTTCCTTATGCGTCAAACAATGTCTGACAGTTTGGAGACAACATAAAAATATTCTTTAAAGGGATGTCTATTGTCTGTTTTCGTTAGATTTTGCTACACGTGCAATTATGCATACTCGTGTTTTGTCACTTCGTAAAATTTGAAACTCCATTCGGTAAATTAATAATTTCATCCCTTCAAAAATTTAAGCTTCGGGCGCCGCTAATTATTGACTGTCAAAACTAAACATGAACTAATAAATTATTAATTGCAAAACATATACTTATTGACATGATTTAAAGACATCAAGAGAAAAATTGTTTCATAAACAAGTTTTTTACATTGAACACTTTCTATATCATAGCTTTACCGAATTCTGAAATCATTTTTCAAATCAAAGATATTGAAAATTTAGTGTCACCGGGTTTTGAAAACCAGTGGGGGTGCTCAAACACCGAGCACAATGGACCAAACAAGGGCATTTTTTTAGAGCGTATAACTCTCAAGAAAATGTGCTTCAGTTTTATAAACAGAAACACTAGGCGGAAAATATCTTATTTTACTTCGGGTTTTTACCACAAAAAAATTTTACGAGAAAAAAATAAATAAATGAAAATAAAATGAAGTAAAATAGAATGAATTAAATTAAAGCAGAGAAAATTTTAGTGAGAATCAAAACACAAATAGTTTAGGAACAAAAACACAACAGTATAATTTGTTCTTTTTGTTAAGCTTAGCTAAATATTTAAAAATTCGTTCCTTTTTGTATGGCCTCTTTTTTCTGCTTGTAGAAAAAGAGGCCATACAAAAAGGTTTTCATCAGTTTTCTGCTGATAGTGGGGGTGCCCGGCACCCCCGCAAATATTGGGGGGGGGGGTTGCTGGAGCATCGCAGCGCCCTCGGAGTCGGCGCCCCTAGAAAATTATCTGTTTTGACCAGAAACAGTACCTAGACTCAAGCATTACGCCCCCTCTCCTCTAATTGTTTTTTTCTGTTCAGTGGTAAGGTCCCAATCAGTTCTAGCTGTATTTTTACTGTCCAAATACTAGCATGCCACTTTCCTTTTATTTTTCTAATGAGCTGTTCATTTTTTTCTCCTCCTGGATATGCGCTCTTTTTGGCTTGCGCCCCTAGGCCAGGGCCTAGGTTGGCCTATTGGGTAATCCGGGCTTGAGTACGAACCTTTAAATTATTTTTGTTCAGATTTTATGACATCTAGGAAAAAATTTCCCCACCGCGCTTTTTCACGAGTTTACACGCGTGCTATAAAAATATGAGCTCAAATTCACAAAAATAAATGAATGTATTAACAGCCAATTGTACTTTAAGCTCCAAAAATTTCAGGGTTCCAGGGTGATAAATTTTTCTGCAAACTTTGGCTAAAGATGGCAATTTGTCACAAAAAAGCTCATCCGCCATTTTGGGTCATTTTTATGGGAGATTCTAGATCCTCAGGATTTAGATCTCGCAAGCTGAAAATGTGCATAGGTTAGTTTCAAAAGCATCTCTACACCTCTATAAAATTTCATCCAAATCAGAGATGGTCGAGTGGGGACCACTAGCCTTACGTTCGACGAGCACGGCCGGTAGCGACGGCCGGTTATTTAATCACGTGACAGCTAATGATCACGTGCTCCAATCAACCAATCAACAGCTTAGAATGGTAACCGATGCGGTAACCGGTTGGTTACTCACCGGTCAACCGGTGAGGTTCGTCGAACGCAAGGAAGGTCACTTGACATGGAATGACTCATTTCCGTGTAACGTTTCGGGATTTCAATGGTTTTTATCCACTTCCTGGAAAAATCAAGTATCATTGTCAAAAAGTTTCCTGAATTGATACAAGTTGTCTGAATGCAGACTTCTCTCTGTTGTAGAAAATGTTTTTAGCTCCCAGTTTAAAGATTGACTCAGAGTATTAAGGTGTACCGGCTTCCATTCGATTATGGCTCGTCTATTGCAACATTCAGACTGCGTCCGCACATCCGTCACCGACGTATACTTTTCTCCCTAAAACCAGTTTTCGGCCGGCGTTGCCATGACAGTAAGGGCCTGTTCACATATCGGCCGTCCGTTCCGTCCATCACGTTTCTTTCCTCCCGAAACAGGTTTTCTTTGCTGGTTGCCATGACAGCAAGCCGTCTTGGATGGGACCGGTTTCGATCAGAAGAATGTCTATAATAAGGAATATAAAAATAATTATAAAGAATACAATAAACAATTAAAAAAGTTGATTAAAAAAGAAAAAGAGGATTTTTTTCATAAAAAATTTGTCCATGCTGGAAAAGATGGAAGAAAACAATGGAATATTATTAAAGATATTACAGGGGTTAAGAATAAGAATTCCATCGATGTAGATAATAGCAATGAACTAGTTGAAAAATTTAATGACTTTTTTATAAATTGTTGTGTGGAAATAAACGGCGATAAAGCATCAAACTATGATAATAACATAACACACCAAACGAATTCTATGTATATTTACCCAATGGAAATAAGTAAGGTTAAAAATATTATTGATAATATGCAAAACGACAAAACACCGGGACATGACGGAATTACAAGTAATGCACTTAAGATAATTGCTAATTATCATATAGAAATTGTGACAAAAATCATCAATATTAGTCTACAAAGAGGTGAATTCATAGAAGATCTAAAAAAAGCAATAATTACACCGATACACAAATCAGGTGCTAAAGATGACTGTAATAATTTCAGACCTATCTCAGTTCTACCAATATTCTCAAAATTATTGAAAATTTTTTATAGCTCTCAGTTGATGAATTTCTTAGAAAAATATGATTTTTTCCATAACGCACAATACGGATTTAGGCAAAACAGAAATACTGAAAAAGCTGTATTAAAATTAGCAGGTGAAATTTATGCGAACATTAACGAAAACTATGAAACTTCAGCAGTATTTTTGGATTTACGTAAAGCATTTGACAGTGTAAGCATAAAGATTTTGATAAAAAAGTTATACAATGTTGGAATAAGAGGAATACCTTACAAATGGATATTATCCTATCTCACGGACAGAAAACAAGCAACAAAACTAAATAACTGTATAAGCAAGTATAAAACAATAAAAACGGGAGTCCCTCAGGGATCAATGTTAGGTCCTTTACTTTTTTTAATATATATTAATGACATGTCATACATTAAATTATACGGTACAATTACTCTATATGCAGATGATACAGCATTAACATATTCTGCAAGGAGCATTAATGATATAAAAAACCAAATAGAACTTGATTTAACTGCTATAAATAAATGGTTAACTGACAATATGTTATCTCTTAATATAAATAAAACAAAATATATAAAGTTTGATTTAAAAAGAATGGAATTAATAAAATTGATTTAGGCATAAAATATCACGAACCAACATGTGACTGCACAAATAACTGTAACTGCCCTACCATAGAAAGAGTCGAAAATATAAATTATTTAGGTATAACTTTTAGGGAAAATTTAAAATGGAAATGCCATACTGATAAACTTGTGAAGAAATTAAGAGGTAGAATACATTGGCTTTATCTATTGAGAAATATAGTTGGGAAAAAGTTTCTTAGATGTTTATTTTATGCTTGGATAAACTCAATAATTACGTATGGTATTTGTGCATGGGGAGGTGATTATGAAACAAATCTTACCAATTTAAATAGAACTTATGCAAAAATTTTGAAAATAATTTATGGATCTAAACAAGAACTTAAGAAAAACGATACTATTTTACAAAAGTCAGAGAAAATCTATAATATCAGAGAAATATATGCACAGAGAATATTGTATTTTTTGCATAACAACAATAACTGGTTTGAAATTAATGAAAAACAATATAATACTCGAATTTCAGGTAAACAATATAAAGTTATAATACCAAATAAAACGATTATTAAAAAGCAACTCTTTTACTTGGCACCGCGGCTGTTTAATGAACTAACGGAAGATGTTAGGAATGAGAAGAACTTCAAAAAATATAAACAAGGGGTCAATGAATATATACAAAATAATGACATTCTATCAATAATTAACTTTTAGCTGATAAAATATACTGACTTGCCAACCGGGGGGGGGGGGGGGGATTTTGTATTGTATTTTTTATACTATTGAATGTTTCAATGCTAGTTATTGTGTTTTTTTTTTCTGGAGTCAAACAGTCCAATAATTGTTCTGTGTAAAATTTTTACTACTTGTGTAAAATTAATTTGTAAATATTACAGGGTTCGTACGGGTCATGGAAATCCTGGAAAGTCATGGAAAAAAAATAACAGAATTTCAGACCTGGAAAAGTCATGGAAAATTGAAATTTTCATTGAAAGTCATGGAATTTTTTTTCAAGTCATGGAAAAATGTCCTGGACAAAGAGAAAGGAACAGTTTCTAAAGGAGCATTAGAAATCTTGAGTGATTTAACAGTATAGCACATAAAAGCTATTAAAAGTGGAAAACTGAACGTTTCAAAAATCAAATCTGAATTTTTAAATCTCATTGCATCCACTTCTGTCGCAGCCGCTTGCCATTTTTTGCGATGTGATTTTACTGTCTGGACATCACTTATTTTGAATTTTGTGTTATTTTCAACACTTCTTATGTTTTATATTCTGTAGTAGCAAAATTTCTCGTTCTTAGTTT
Source organism: Uloborus diversus (assembly GCF_026930045.1). Classification (NCBI taxonomy): domain Eukaryota; kingdom Metazoa; phylum Arthropoda; class Arachnida; order Araneae; family Uloboridae; genus Uloborus; species Uloborus diversus. The sequence continues at coordinate 217,802,056 of NC_072732.1, forward strand.
CGCCACGCCCACTCAAAAAAAAAAAAAAGTAATTCAATTGCATGCAAGTTCGATTCCATCACTCGTAAAGACTTTATTATTAAATTTATCAGAGTTTATCTTAATTTGTTGAATGTTTTAGAAAATAAGCATCTATAAGTCAGGCGATAGAATACAAAAAAAGAGGAATTCTAATGCTCTAAAACAGTAGTGCCCAACATACGGTACGCAAAACTAATCCATGCGACCCACTATTACGTTCAATGTCGGGAATTACAAGCGTTCTGGAATTTCTGAACCTATTAATTTATATGCATTTGAAAATATGCAAATTTGTAAACAAAACAAATATACTTTTGAAGCAGAAGATTGATTCATTACTGAATGTTTTTTTTTTAAAGATCTGGTTTAGAAACATAAAGAACTAAACTATGTGGCTTTACTTTAGAGAACCAAAATACTGTCAAGTTACGTGGATGATTAAAGGCACTGTTGACATTAAAAGGAATCTTTTGAAGCAAATTTTTTTAAACTTAGTGATGACTCATTCAACCTTTGTCCCATTCAATATCATTCTGCCTGTTTAAAAAATAAAAAAAAAAAACATTTAAACATCATCATATTTGTTTCACTGCATTTTTACTTTACGAAAATTTATATGTTGAAGACAAATAAGAATAGTTTTTTAAGTGTGCACTTATATTTTTTCCATTATGAGTAAGTGCTTCAATGAGGCTGTAGCATTCATATAGACATTTTGCTAATGCTCATTTCCAAATATTACCAAGTTTAAGATTAAATAGTGCTATTCTCTTCGTGTAACGAGGTCATGGAAATTTTCATTGAAGTCATGAAAAAGTCTTGGAAAAGTCATGGAATTTTTTCATCCAAATAGGGTATGAACCCTGATATTACTGTTAATACATATTTGTGTTTGTACTCCATACTAAACCAATTAAAAAACACTGCGGACAGTGCCTTTGGCGCTCTTTAGTGTTGAATTTTATGCTAACTCATGTTGAACTATAGTCAAGATTTTCTTAATGTTTTGTTATGACGTTTGTAATTTATGTTTTATAATTTGTAAGTTTTTTTAACTTTACTTTTTTAATTTTGCTTACTGTTATGTATGTGTATTTTGTTTGTTAATAAATTTTATCTTATCTTATCTTAAAAAAGAACCTTGATATCTGACGGCTGTCAAAAGCAGGACAGCATTTTATTGGTTCCCACCAAGCAGCGCGCTTTTTTCTCTGGTGGGTGATTTCAGCCACGTGATTGATGTGCGGCGACCGTATGTGAATGCTACCCTGTTTTCGTCGGCAGTCCGTCACGTCAAAAAACGGGATGGACGGGACGGATGGCCGATAAGTGAACTGCTCTTGCCGTATTGTACGGGACCCGTCGACGGGACGAGAAGCCAGATATCTGACGGCTCTGACGTCCGTAGAGTTGGGCGTCGCATTTCATTGTTCTCCACGAGATGAACGCGCTCTCTCTATTGGTTGAGAGACTGACATGTGCCTTTTTTTTTCGCGTTCGCAAAGTATGAATGCTTCTCCCTTTTCGGAAAACGTTATTCTGTCCGCTTTACGTGGCGAACATGATGTGCGGACGCTGTATGAATTACGCTTATGCTGATTAAACTCCCAAAGGGAACGAATAAGTGTGGACAACATAGCTTTGCAAGAATTGCAATCAAGTGAGATGCTTGATACTTACTTGCAATTCTGGCCTAGTTTTGCCGTGTTTGCAATGCTGCTTTTGGAACTATCTTGATAAATAAGGAAGGTGCCAAGCTGTTATATTATCTCTACCTAACATTACTCTAAAGTTCCAGGGACATGACTGGCTTTAAACGGGAAGATTTCAGTATTTTTCAGGAAGGTTACTGAGTTTTAGCAGAAAACGTTCCTGGTTTTTGAGAGATGTGTTGCTGACAGAAATTGGACACATCAGCTGCCTATTATTATCAAGGAACGTTTCTGAATTGTTTTTACAGTGCATTAGTCACTAAATAATCTTTTCAAACTAAACTTAAACTGGGTTCAAAACTAGGTCTTAACTGAAAAAAAAAGAAAAAAGAATGTGTTTTCTATCCCTTTTAACACCTCAAACGAAAGAAAAATGCTTTACCACAATGCATAAACATTTGTAATTGCACCTCTCAATTCTAAATGTTTCAAAAAGCTATTAAAAAAAATCAAGTAGCAATGAAACACTTGGCGCTCTTCCTCCGGACAGTTTTCAAAATTGAAATCTTAAAAACGCGATTGTAGTATATCATCGGTTATGCTATAGGAAAGGATAGGGTTCATCGAATTTCCCTAAGTAATTTTTCGAAATTGAAGTCCCAGAAACGTAATTTCAGTCGATCTTTGGTAATATTAGGTGAAGGAAAGTTCGGAAGATCTCCCTCGTGAATATTTTGAAGTTAAAATTTAAAAAAAAAAGCAGTTCTGCACTATCAGTGACGGCGTTAGGGGAATAGGGGTTTCTTGAACTCTCTCCTGAAATGTTTTCGAAATTACAGTTCCAAAAACTCGATGACTATCTTTGTTGATGTTAGAGCGGGGAGAGATTCGGGGCCTTTTCCCAGAAATTTTTCCCGCGGTAAGTTTTCTAAATTGAAGTGGTACTTGTACCAGAAACAGAATTTCAAGCGGTCTTCGGCGATATTAGATGAAGAGGTGTTCAGGGACTGTCTTCTAGAACGTTTTCCAAAATGAGTCCTGAAAATGCAATAATAGGCTTGCTTTGATGACGTTAGTAGAAAGAATAGAGTTTATAACTCTCTCTATCTCTTTCCTTCTGGGAAAATTTTCAAATTTGAAGTTCCAAAAGCTCAGTTTTAGACGAGCTTCGATTATATTAGGATTGTATTACAGAGATTCAGTGTCCTAAAATGCTTTGGAATCAAAGTCCAAAACCAGGTCCAAAAACGTGTAAACTTGGATATTTTGATGGATAGGTAAGAAAAATCAATTGCCCCTACCTTTAAAACATTTTAGATCCGTCCTTTGCACTGTACGAATTTAAATGCTTCAGATATTGCCTGTGATCACATTTACAGAAGTTAACCATATATTAAATAACAAGTCTAACTGGAGAAAACGTTGAACAATCTATTGTGATGTTTTGCAGTAAAAGTAAGTAATGTGCATTTCATTTTCTGTGGAAACAATGGTTTTAGTACCGTAAATACAGAATACTTAGGCCCATTGTTTTAGAATTTTTTTTCATCTTAATTGTTTTGTTACTACTCTTGTTTCTAAGCTGTGGTAAGCATTCAGAGTACTCTTATTTTTTGAGTAGATATCTTTTTTTTTTCTTTTTTCTTTTGCGCTTGAGTTACTTTGGTCCAAAATGGTTTTCCCTATTTAAAACCCTTTGTATAACTAACTAAACTAACTAGAACCAAAGAAATACTTGTGTTCATACGAAGATGTATTTTTTTTTGAAAGAAAAATAGATTTTACATGAAATTTGAGTCATACATATTTGTTTTAAGCGAATTTAATTTTTTTTTCAAAATGTGTGTATAGGCCTCGAAATGGTCTCACGAATTGCCAATGGAGAACAGTTATATTTTCGTTAGTTTTGGAGATTAAATAATTTTATTAATAGAATGACATTTGTAGAGCAAAGAATCCCTAATTTTCGGCCATATCCAAAACTTGCTGGCGCGTTCCATTCACTCAACAACAGCTCCTTCTTCTCACATCAACAGCTGTCCCTGGAAACCTTAATGCATTCTATTCTCCAACAACTAAATACCCTCAACTTTCCAACAAATTTCCCAAAGTTTGTCAGAAGTAGATGCAACTGGGTCGATTTTTTCAGGACGCCAACAACTTCCAGTTCCTGTCATCCAATGTAGTAACAAGAAGTTCCGTCTAGAACTAAACGAACCTAAACGAAGAAATAAAAAAGCAGCACTTTTTAAATAAAGCAGCTAATACACTTTTTCCATTAAAAAAATTCTTTAACAGCTTTCAAAACGAAAAAATAATAATTAAAATCAATAAGCTCATTAAAATAAATACACCATATCAAAAAAAAAAAAAAATCGTTTTTCTCCCCTGTTGCCAAAAATAATTTTTAAATGAATTAGTGCACTTACCAAAATAAATAAAAAGAATAAAATGTCAACTTAAAGAAATAATTTTCATTGTCAAAAAAAAAAAAAAAATCGTCTGCGCATATTTTTATGTAGAAACATAAATGACTTCGAGTTTATTCGCCGAAAACTGAATACCGAAATTAAAGCTTTAGCGTGAAAATAAAAACAAGTCAGATCAACAATAATTATTTCACAGTTAAAACCATAGCTGCGGAGTCGAATATCCAAAAATCGGAGTCAGACATTTTCCTCCGTGTATACATTTTTGCCAAAGCTACGAAGTCAGAGCCGAAGTCGGGGAGTCGGAGTCCGATTGATTGTCGGGCACATGAGTCGGAGTCGGAGTCAGATGCCCCTAAATTCTTGGAGTCGGAGTCTGGAGCTTGGCGTCAAGAGCTATTTCCAACAAAATTTGTTTGAAGTAAATCCGCCGTACTGTCCTAATTTTGAGGTTAGAAGAGCTATTGTTAATGTAAAGTATTTAAATAAAGACCTAAACTGAAATGAGAAGCACAACTACGCTACTGCATGATGTATTGAATAATGTTCATAAATAGGTACTTAACAAACATTTGGCAGGTGTTGAACTGTTTCCACATGTAAAAGTTTAAGAGGTTTTAAAGAAAAGTGTTAGCACAAAGTGAACAAAAACTACTAAAAAAAAAAAATAATTTGAATTTTGACATCTTGAATTCAAATTATGTTTTTCGCAATCACGAGTGTGTGTATGTAGGCGTGTGTGTTTGTGTGTAGGGCTATGTGTATGTGTGTGTAGGCATGTATGTTTGTGTCTGTGGGCTGGCATAAGTGTGTGGGTAGTTGTGTGTATGAATGTGTGTGGGGGGGTATGTGTATGTGTGTGATAGGCATATGTGTTTGTCTCTGTGTGCAGGCATGAATGTGTGGATAGTTGTGTGTGTGTGTTTTTGTGTGTGTGTGTATGTGTAGGTGTCTGTATGTATGCATGAATGTGTGGGTAGTTGTATGTATGTGTGTATGTTTTTGCGTGTGTGTGTATGTGTAGGTGTCTGTATGTATGTGTGTGTATGTGTATGTGTGTGTAGGTGTATGTGTTTGTGTAATTGTGTATGTATGCGCGTGTGTGTAGGACATGGATGCAACCTAGAGACGGCTTTCGCTATAGGTGCAGCATCGTGAGGACCCGGTCGACGGTGATGGTGCGGAGGGTGGCGGTGGGAAAATAAAATGATAGGACATCAAAACAGTCAAGTGAGAACAATAAGCAATCGTGATTGCTCAATAATGCTTCCCTGTGTGGAGCTATCTAACTGCTTGTTGTTCATCACTGCATGCTTGATGCTTCTCTCTATCAGAAATTGTTAAAAATAATTTCAAAACTTCTTCCTAAAGGTTAGCACAGAACTTTGTATTTTTTTCCTCAGTTTAGGCCAAAGAGACCCAGGGCAAAGTAGCCCATATTCATGGATTTGCCTTAATAACTAAATGCATAAGAATGTCATCGATCATTTCTTATTCAAAATTTACAACTTTATAAAAATAAAATTAAAAAAAAAAATTTGAATTTTGTCATCTTGAATTCAAATTATGTTTTTCGCAATCACGAGTGTGTGTGTTTGTGTGTGGGGGGTATGTGTGTTTGTGTGTAGGGGTATGTGTATGTGTGTGTAGGGGTATGTGTATGTGTGTGTAGGGGTATGTGTATGTGTGTGTAGGGGTATGTGTATGTGTGTGTAGGCATATGTGTTTGTGTCTGTGTGCAGGTATGGGTGTGTGGGTAGTTGTGTATATGAGTGTTTGTGTGTGGTGGGGAATGTGTATGTGTGTAGGCATATGTGTTTGTGTCTGTGTGCAGGCATGAGTGTGTGGGTAGTTGTGTGTAGGTATGAGTGTGAAAAGTGTGTGGGTAATTGTGTGTAGGTGTGTGTGTATGTGTTTGTGTGTGTGTAAGTGTAGGTGTCTGTATGTATGTGTTTGTGTATGTGTGTAGGTGTATGTATGTGTTTGTGTGTGTGTGTCTGTGTGTGTGTGTGTAGTTGTGTATGTATGCGCGTGTGTGTAGGATATGGATGCAACCTGGAGACGGTTTTCGCTACGGGAGCAGCATCGTGAGGCCGGCCGACGGTGGTGCTGCAGAGGGAGGCGGTGGGAAAATAAAATCATGGGAATTCAAAACAGTCAAATGAGAACAATAAGCAATCGTGATTGCTCTAAAAAAGAGTTATATTTTCATGATTTTTCTGTTGCATGTAATCCGAATCTAGTTATAGGTAATGAAGCACAGCAGAAAACGAAAAGTGTTTACCAGTTATTTTCTATTTACTAACGCACGCTCAAACAGAAGCATACTGTAAAAAAAAAAAAAAAAAAAAAAATCCGAAACGTTACTGATTATTTGTCATTCCAAGTCAACTGACCTAATTTTTACTTTCTTCTATATCTAATATATAGAAGAAAGTATTGGATTCGTGCAAATTTTCGAATTTCGAATTTTGACGGATTCGAACGTTTTGAGATGTGCTGAGTTCATTTCGACTATTTTTGGAAAATGTCTGTCTGTCTGTGTGTGTGTGTGTGTATGTATGTGTGTCACGTCTGTGTGTGACCAGTTTTTTGTGGCCGCTCTACAGCAAAAACTACCGCATGAAATCGAACGAAATTTGGTACACATATGTGCCCGTATGTGAACTTGTGCCATTGGTTTTTGGCGCGAATTCCTCCAAGGGGGGTGGAGCAATGGGACGTTTTTTGAGTTACGCGTGCTTGCTATTCCTCAGGAAGTAACTGGCGGAATCAAACAAAATTTGGTCCATATGTTGCCATTAACAGGAGCAGGTGCTGATTCAATTTTGGTGTCAATAACTCAAAGGGGGGTTGAGCTATAGAACGTTTTTTGTCGTCAATTGTGACTGCTGTATCTCAAGAAATAACGAACGGAATCAAACAAAAATTTTTTGACAAGTAGCCCTTAGTGGGTATAAGAGCTGATTTTATTTTGGTGTCAACAGCTAAAAAGGGGGTAGCGCAATCGCCCGTTCTTTTTTTCCATTGTGAGTGCCCTATCTCAAGAAGTAATGCTGCGTTCTGGTTGAAATTTGGAATATATGTGAATCCATATGTAAACAGACTTTGGTTCAATTTTGACGCCAATCGCTCCAAGAGGTGTTGATTTTTTTTTTTTTTTTTTTTTTTTTTTTTTTTTTTTTTGCGAATAAAAATAGCTTTATTAATGCAACAATAAGAAAGATAAATCGTAATAGATTGTCGTCTGCGTATTTCTCGTGATTTTAATTGTATGGAAATGATCGGAAATATTATCTCAATGATTTAAAGTTTTTAACTGTTGCCATCTTATGTTTGTTAACAAATAAAATATTTGTAATTAATTCAAGCAAGGCTTTTAAAATAACTTTCAATTTTCGCTCTTTGCTTTGCTTTTGTAATAATTCAGACATTGGGATGGTCGTCAAGTTTTTGCATGTGTAATTTTGTTTTTGTTGGGAATATTGCTTCCTCGTTAAGCATGGGGAGGGATCAGAATTATAAGAAAGATATAGAAGAAAGTTTCGTGATGGCCACAACATACTAGTTCAAATCGTCCCCACTCGACCATATCCGAATTGGATAAAATTTAATAGAGGTGTAGAGATGCGTTTGAAACTAACCTATGCAAATTTTCAACTTCTGAGATCCAAATCCTCAAAATCTCTCAAAAAAATGACTCAAAATGGAGGATGAACTTTTTGTGACAAATTGCCGTCTTTAGCCAAAGTTTACATAAAAAATTATCACCCTGGAGCCCTGAAAGTTTTAGAGCTTAAAGTAAGATTGACTGTTAATACATTCATTTATTTTTGTGAATTTGAGCTCATTATATTTTTTATAGCACGCGTGTAAACTCGTAAAAAAGCGCGGTGGGGAAATTTTTTCCTAGATTTTAAGTTGTTATAAAATCTGAACAAAAATATTTCAAAGGTTCTTACATCGTGATTATATTGTAAAAACACTTGTTTTTAATGGGTTACAGTTGCAGAGTTTAAATATCTATTTTCGAAATAATATTCCAAGTTCATTTTTTCATGCTTATCTGAAAGAACACCATCGGAAATAAAAATATGTTCTTTCTAATGGTATAAACGAAAAGAAGATGCAAGGTTGATGCAAGGAAGATGCAACTTGAGCTACAGCGCATAGAAAATTGGCCCTTTTTTTTCCTTTTTTTTTTCATGTGAACGATTTTAATAGCCACTTTGGATAACAATATCTTTCAGAAAATCTATATTTACGCTCTGCATTTTTCACCCATCAAAACCATGTTTTTTGACAGTAGAATTACTAAGTATGAGCTTTTGAATTATTTTTATTCAGAATAAAAGACATTCCAAAATCCAGGAAAAAGTTTCTCCACTGCGTTTTGTCAAGACTTTGCATGCGTGCTACACAAAAGTTAATGAACTCAAACTCACAAAAATACTAGAACGTATTAACAACCAAAAGTACTGTAAGTTCCTAAAACTTCAGACTTCCAGTGTGATAAAATTTTCCACAACCTGATCTTAAACTTGGCAAATCGTTACGACAGACAGAATTTCAAACTCATTGTTTTTTTTTTTGTTTTTTTTTTTCACTTTTTCGAAAGAACACCGTAGAAGAAAAAACTTATTTTGATAGGAAAAAATGTGTTCTTTATCATGGTATAAACGAAAAGAAGATGCGAGGGGACAAACTTGAGCTGCAGCGCTTTGAAAATAGGCTATTTTTCACTGGAACGGTTCTGAAAGCCACTTTGGATGGCAATATCTTTTCGAAAATGGATATTTAAGCTCTGCAACTGTAACCCATAAAAAACAAGTGCTTTTACAACGTAATCACGAAGTACGAACCTTTGAATTATTTTTGTTCAGATTTTATGACATCCAGGAAAAAATTTCCCCACCGCGCTTTTTCACGAGTTTACACGCGTGCTATAAAAATATGAGTTCAAATTCACAAAAATAAATGAACGTATTAACAGCCAATTGTACTTTAAGCTCCAAAAATTTCAAGGTTCCAGGGTGATAAATTTTTCTGCAAACTTTGGCTAAAGATGGCAATTTGTCACAAAAAATCTCATCCGCCATTTTGGGTCATTTTTATGGGAGATTCTAGATCCTCAGGATTTAGATCTTGCAAGCTGAAAATTTGCATATGTTAGTTTCAAAAGCATCTCTACACCTGTATAAAATTTCATCCAAATCGGAAATGGTCGAGTGGGGACCACTAGGTCACTTGACACGGAATGACTCATTTCCGTGTAACGTTTCGGGATTTCACTGGTTTTTATCCACTTCCTGGAAATATCAAGTATCATGGTCAAAAAGTTTCCTGAATTGATACAAGTTGTCTGAATGCAGACTTCTCTCTGTTGTAGAAAATATTTTTAGCTACCAGTTTAAAGATTGGCTCAGAGTATTTATAAGGTGTACCGGCTTCCGTTCGATCATGGCTCGTCTATGCTGATTAAACTGCCAAAGGGAACGAATAAGTATGGACAACATAGCTTTGCATCAATAGGAAGTTGCAACCTATTAAATGTTCATATTTTGACTATTGGATATTGTTAATTGACCCTCAAAACTAAAAAATTCACCATCGCAGAATTTTAAAACACCGTGATTGATTTTTAATGAATTTTTAAAAATTCACGCGCTAAAGTACTCTTTTCTGAAACATCAGAAGCTTTCGTCACAGGGCACTGGGCAGCCTTCCGCCGAAGAATTTCGCTACGGACATTTTGAGCGCGCTGATATTTTTATTCTTTAGAAATTCAATAATCCTTTTGAACACACTATGGAGGCCGGATTCGTTAAAGCACAATCTAATAATCTTCCTCAAGTGACATCAATGATGGTATTCGAATATTTCCGAGAGGATGAGAAGTTTAATGTTCCAGAAACGCGAGGAGGTAAGCCTTACGTTTCGTCTTCGAAGCCAACTGCACGTCCTTCGGCTTCTCCCGCGGCGGAAGAGCGCATGACGTCACTGCCTGTGCCATTTGACGTCACAATCGCTTGAACTTTAAAAATTAATTGAAAAGAAAAAACTTATTGTATCGCAAAATTTTTTTTACCTATGATGTTCATACATGTTACTCTATCATATAAAAATAAAATTGAAAAATCGAAAACTTCCCTATTCCAATCAAGTGAAATGCTTGATACTTACTTGCAATTCTGGCCTAGCTTTGGCCGTGTTGGAAATGCTGCTTTTGGAACTATCTCGATAAATCAGGAAGTTGGCAAGCTGTTATATTATTAGTACCTAACATTACTCTGAAGTTCCAGGGACATGACTGGCTTTAAATGGGAAGATTTCAGGATTTTTCAGGAAGGTTACTGAGTTTTAGCAGAAAACGTTCCTGATTTTTGAGAGATATGTTGCTGGCAGAAAGTGGGCACATCAGTTGCCTATTATTTTCAAGGAACGTTTCTGAATTGTTTTTACAATGCATTAGTCACTAAATAATCTTTTAAAAATAAACTTATACTAGGTTCAAAACTAGGTCTTAACTGGAAAAAAAAAAAAAAAAGAAAAATTAATTTGAATTTTGACCACTTGAATTCAAGTTATGTTTTTCGCAATCACAAGTGTGTGCGTGTGTCTGTAGGCATGTGTGTTTATGTATGTGGGGTGGGGTATGTGTGCAGGGGGGTATGTGTATGTGTGTGTAGGCATATGTGTGCAGGTATGGGTGTGTGGGTAGTTGTGTATATGAGTGTTTGTGTGTGGTGGGGAATGTGTATGTGTGTAGGCATATGTGTTTGTGTCTGTGTGCAGGCATGAGTGTGTGGGTAGTTGTGTGTAGGTATGAGTGTGAAAAGTGTGTGGGTAATTGTGTGTAGGTGTGTGTGTATGTGTCGGTGTCTGTATGTATGCGTGTGTGTGTATGTATGTGTTTGAGTGTGTTTGTGTATGTGTGTGTAGATGTATGTATTTGTGCGTGTGTGTGTGTGTGTGTGTAGTTGTGTATGTATGCGCGTGTGTGTAGCATATGGATGCAACCTGGAGACGGTTTTCGCTATAGGAGCAGCATTGTTGAATACAAACTGAAATTCCAACGATGAATTACTTTATCAGGACTGCATTAATCAATGCGGGGTGCTAGAATCCAATAAGATCACCTTTTTTTCCATAAAAAGACATTTATTTCACCAAAACTACAAGAAAACTACAGAGCCAAAAATATCTAGGCATTACAGCGCCTTTTTCAAACTCCAACTAATTTCAATTTAATTTTACAGTGTTCTGACAATTTCTCGTGCATCACAATTATCATTCACTGGGAACTCTCTTCACTTCTGTTCCCAACAAGCATCGCGAGGAGCCGGTCGACGGTGATGCTGCAGAGGGTGCTGGTGGGAAAATAAAATGATAGCACATCAAAACAGTCAAATAAAAGCAATAAGCAATCGTGGTTGCTCAAAAAAAAAATAGAATGCGTTTTCTATCCCTTTTTCCATCTCAAACGAAAGAAAAATGCTTTGCCACAATGCATAAACATTTGTAATTGCACCTCTCAATACTAAATGTTTCAAAAAGCTATTTAAAAAAAATCAAGTAGTAATGAAACACTGGCTTCAGACATTGTCTGTATTCAAAGGTCGCATGTATTTTGTCTGAACGGATACGAAATTGAACAGAAGGCAATGGTAGTCAGTAATATTTAGAGCAATTTTGTGATGTATCTACTATCAAAAATAAAATATATAACGTTTCATAGACTAAATATACTTTTAAATATTGGGAACGTTTTCAGAATTGAAGTATTGGGTGAGTGCAAAAGTTCGTGCGGAGTTGCAATAGATGGCGTTAGAACGGGCGTAACGTGTTGTCATTAATACCACTATCTACGTAAGTCAGATCGTTGGAAAGGTGACATGTGCAGCTTTCATTCCGATCAAAATAATTTGTGCAGATACAAACTGCTTCGAGAAAGATTACTTTTAAAATGAGTGTTGATAAAGTGCATTTACGGCATGTTATGCTTTACGAGTTTCGGAAGGGAATAAACGTTGCAGCAGCGGTAAAAAACATTCAAGACGTTTATCAAGATCAAGCACCAGCTAAACGAACTGTGGAAAAATGGTTCGCAAAATTTCGTTGCGGAGATTTTAAGCTGGAAGACGAGCCACGCTCAGGTCGACCTTCCGACATTGATGACGACGTTTTGCGTTCTTTAGTTGAGAATACTCCGCGAATTTCAACAGAGGAAGTTGCTACAGCACTTAACGTTGACCGATCAACCGCTTTTCGGCGTTTAAAAAAAATTGGATTTGATTTAAAGCTCGATATATGGGTGCCCCATTTGTTGACCGAGAGCAACAAAATCCAGCGAATTTCTGCTGCCGTATCTTTACTCGAGCGGCTCAAAAACGAGCCGTTTTTGGATCGATTAGTGACGGGCGATGAAAAATGGGTCCTGTACAACAACGTTCAGCGCAAACGCACATGGAAACAGGCAGGTGAACATGGTGACGCAATGGCAAAGGCCAGTTTGCACCCGATGAAGGTGATGCTCTGTGTTTGGTGGGATTGCAAGGGTATAATTTATTTTGAGTTTCTCCCCGCCGGCCAAACGATTGATTCGGACAAGTACTGTCGTCAATTAACTAATCTGAACCGAGAAATCAAACAGAAACGTCCGAGTTTGTCAAATCGCAAAGGCGTAGTCTTTCATCAAGATAACGCTAGACCACACGTTTCAAGACAGACGCTACGCAAACTGAACAGCCTGAAATGGGATGTAATAACTCATCCACCGTATTCTCCTGATATCGCACCATCGGATTATCACTTATTCCGGTCATTGCAAAATCATTTAAATGGAAAAAAACTTGACTCTTTGAATGCCTTACAAAACGTCGTGTCTTCGTTCTTCGAATCTAAACCACGCAGTTTTTATGATCGGGGCACCCGTATGCTGCCAGAACGTTGGAAGAAGATTATAGACAACGATGGAGAATATATCATTGATTGAATAAAGAGTTTTGCTTGCCTAATCACTGTATGACTTTCTTTCACAAACTCCGCACGAACTTTTGCACTCACCCAATAATTGATTTTTATAAATTAAGTCAATTTGAGGGACACCCCGCGGAAGGTTGCCGCCCTACGCAAATCCCCCCCCCCACACACACACACACAAAAGAAAAAAAACTTGAGGTACTGGCTTTGATAGATTCATAATTTAAAGTATTGGTAGAAAATTCAGGAAGGAAATTTTTATATTTTTTGTAAATTCTCATGTCCATTTTGGTGTGCCCCTCCGAAAGAATGCTAAAACAAACATTCTGAAATTGTTAGCGATTTCGGCCGGGTAGCTCTAGTTTTGCGCATTCAGGCAAACAGGCGCTTTTGGAGACTTCATTTTATACCATGTAGAGATAGATGTACATAGTAAACATTTCATTAAAATCGGTCCAGTAGTTCAGGAGATAATTTAACAAATCTGAAAATTCTCTTAATTTTGCACACTAGTGTAGAGTCTGAATTCAAATTCGAAGTAAAAAACCTAAACCAATTTAATGAATCCGTTAATATAATTAGAAAAATTGACAACTATAGGGAAAAAGAAAGAAAAAGAAACCCCTGAATGTTATATATGATGCCTCAGATGTTCGCACAGAACGCTCGACGGACGATTTTAATTTTCAAAGGACATTTTGATGTCTCCCCCTTCCTTGCCACCACTCCCTTCCTTTCATATCGAGGTTCATTCTCGTTTCATCTTAAATCACCCAGCTGCAGACGAGTTTATTTATTATTATTTTGTTTTTCCTCTCGATTCCGAATGTGTGATTTAATTTTCCACCAAATTTACTCGGAGAGACAGGAGAGAGAGAGAGGAAAAAAATGTCCTCTTTCTCAGCCCCTTCTTGACAGCTCATCGCCCTGCTACCATAACGGCTCTCTGCCACATTATTATTAAATTTCATAACCGGGCAGTCAGTCGAACGCCAGCTGTCGCCGCCCCCGACACGTTCGAATCTTCTTCGCAGCCGAGTGGGTGCATCTGACGCTCCGTCCATCCCCCACGCACAGCCCCCACGGGTCGGGAGCCATTTTGGTGACCGCAACTGGAGTGATCCCGGAGTTGGACTCCAAACAAGCGTTCAGAAGAATTTTCCAACATCGTTGTTTGAAATCCAATTGCATTTGTAACATACTGCAAGGCAAAATTGTCAACTCAATAACTGATTTTGTTTTATTCATAACTCAGTTTAATATTACTTTATTAAAATTAAATTGGAAAATTAGTCTTATGTTCAGTAAGGCCCCTAAATTAAACACTTTACGTAATTTTAAGATGTGCACAGGGGTGTTTGAGATCCGAAATTTCAGAAAACTCTGAAAATTTTGGGTTGCCGTTGCCGAAAATTTTGGGCTGACAACGCATTCTAAAACTGGAAAATTATTTAAAAAAAACTTTTAAAATGTTTTTTTCTTTTTCAATGATTTTTATATGCATATTTAAAGAGTTTTTTCGGAGAGGAGGGGGGGGGGGGGGCTTTCAAGCTTCCTCAAGTTTCCGAAAATTTCACACTGTTTTTGGAAAATTTTACTTGAGTCTACTATCACCCCCAGATCTGCGAGTTTAGTATTTTATCATAACGTAACACTCACGTAAAACTTACGTAAGTAACTCACCCCATGTTTTCGACCATGCTCTTTCAGAAAAACATATTTTTGAAAAATTAGAAAAACAACCCAATATCCGTAAATGTTGTTCGATTAGGTTCATTTAAAGCCAAAAAAGGAATTATAGCGGCAGTTAGTATAATTTGTTGTTTTATTTTCCAAAACTAGATCAAACGATATGGATTAAAATCTACACTTCAACCTGTTTTCTTCACGGAACTAGGACACTCGTCTATTCTGCCATGGCCGCCTCCAATGACAGCCGTGGTTCTGCTCTCTGCATTGTGTGAAAATGACAATTCGTAAACAAACACGGTCTTTACTTTTGTTTATTTAAAAGATGATTTCATGTTCTGTAAATACGTTGAAAGGCTAATATAGTTTTTTTTTAAAAAAGTATCTGCTGAATTTTTATTGCTTACTATATTTCAACCACTACATAAAAGAGAGACTAAACAAGCAAACAAACAAACAAAAAAAAAAAATCTTGCCATTAGCTACAATTACGACTTGTCCATTTCTTTTATAACTTTGATACGCCAGCTCTCTAACCGTAACTTCGTTTTTTTTTTTTTTTTTTTTTTTGAGCATTCACGATTGCTTTTTGTTCTCACTTGACTGTTTTGTTTGATGTCTTATGATTTTATTTCCCCCCCCCCCGCCTCCCTCTGCAGCGCCAGCGTCGACCGGCCTCACGAAGCTGCTCCTCTAGCGAAAACCGTCTCCAAGTTGCGTCAATATGCTACACCACACGCGTACATACCCGCACCTACACACAAATACACACACATAACTACACACACACAACTACACACGCACACAACTACATATACACACACACCTACAAACACACACTCATACCCACACACTTGTGCCTGCACACAGACACAAACACACACGCCTACATACACATACACTCGTGATTGCGAAAAAAATAATTTGAATTCCAGATGTCAAAATTCAAATTTTTTTTTCTGAGTATAATGTCGCGTTGTCTTGTTGCGAAATTCCCAGTTTACTCCAGAAATTAGAGGTGCGTTACCAAACGATGATCGTCCAGCATTAATTGGTAGACTTCTGCTTTCTGTCTTCCATTAAGAAAGGCCAATCCTGCCAAAATTTTCTGCTAAATATCTTTCGACTTTCGACCTTATTGCTGAATCATGTCAATAGTTCCTGAAGCCATCTGGACACTGAAGTCCCAAATTCGGACGAGACAACTGAACTCCATGTTGCTGTTCATGACATGTGTCAAACTAAAGTCTCGCATTACTGTGATGTGGCTCTAGTTGAGCAATCACGATTGCTTATTGTTCTCACTTGACTGTTTTTGGCGTTCCTATCATTTTATTTTCCCGCCAGCACCCTCCGCAGCATCACCGTCGACCGGCTCCTCACGATGCTGCACCTCTAGCGAAAGCCGTCTCCAGGTTGCGTCAATATCCTACACCTACACGCATACATACACGCACCTACACACACACGCACACACAAATACATACACCTACACACACAAACACATACACATGCACGCATATATACACAAACACATATGCCTACACACACATACCCCGCCCCCATGCACACAAACTCACCCACACAACTACCCACACACTCATACCTGCCCACAGACACAAACACACATGCGTACACACATACACATACCCCCTACACACAAACACACATACCCCCACACACAACACACACGCCTACATATACACACACACTCGTGATTGCGAAAAACATAACTTGAATTCAAGATGACAAAATTCAATTTTTTTTTTTGCTGTGTTTTCATTTTATTCCACTACATTTTTTAGGGCCTACTAGATAACTTGTCTAACAGTGACTATAGAGATCACTGTCTACAGCGCTCCTAAAAGGTTTCTAAATTCTGCTAGAAGTTGCTCCGATGTTTGACGCTATTTAAAATAGACCTTCTATTTCTCTCTAATAGTTTTGAATGATGACTTGACTACTCCTTTTTGTTTCTTTTCATTAGTGAGTGGATGCAACAGCACGTTTTTTGCTGTTCCTTGGAAACATTTTAAACTAGTAGGGTAATTTGGTGTTAGGATCTCTGAGGGTTACAATTTCGCCCACTTGTTCTGTAGTTCAAACATAATATACACATACAGTCTGACCACGGATTGTATGGAAAGACAAAAATCCGTTTTGCAGCCGGAAATGGACAAATCCATTATTTTTATCTATGTCAGCTTTTGCAGAAGCAGAGTCTCATTCAAATGAGCGGAATACGCGCATCAAATTTTTACTTTTCCCTCTCATTCAGATAGATTCGTCTCATCTGGATGTTGGAAAATTCCATACAATCCATGGTTGGACAGTATATACGCTATTTTTAAGAGTTTTTTTTTTTTTTTTTTTATTTAAGATATCGCTCACCGGCAGGCCGATATTATCGCACTGGTATAGAATTTGTATAAACGGCGGGAATTTTTTTATAGCATATGTAAAACTGTTTTTCAGTTTTTTTTTTTTTTTTTTGGAAAACTTTTAAAATGGATGTACGATAAATTGGACACGTATGTTACACATGTTATGGTTTATGTTGCTAATTCGGTTAGGCTTAGTAGAAAAAATTAAGAGCGTTTATTACTGACAAGTTATTCATTATTTTTTAACTAGCTGCGTTGCCCGGCTTTGCCCGGTCTACCTTGAAAAAAAACCATTCCGTCAAGTGAAGCATCTTCAATAACCAGGATTAAATGAAAGAAAAAAAACCATCATGCAAAATCTCGCCAAACAATGACGACAGATACTAAAATACTTTTAAGAAATTAAAATAAAATGAGAAAGATGGATTTAAAAGGCGTAACCATGGAAACACAAAATAAAATAAGTTTAAGAATTGAAAATGAGAAAGATGAAAATAAACAATGTATTCAAAAAGCGTTACCGTGGAAACGCAAAATAAAATGGTTAACAGCTTGAATAGAGAACAGATTTTTGAACTTCATTTAATTCGCTTGTAACTTTTTTTCTAATGGAGATAGAGAGTTTAACTTTCGACCAAGGGTCGAGTTAGATCTGGAGTAAAAAAAGCAGCTTTATCCAATGCTGTCAAAAAGAAAAATGTGGGACAACTCCTTCACTTTTTATTGATGGATTTAATGAAGTAAGTATTGCCTAAATTTCAGCTAAGCCTAAAAAAATTCGAGCTAAACACGTAAAAAACTCCCGTCGTAATTAAGTTAGAGCATTGGAACAAATTGCGTAGAACGCGGAAAATTCTACCCTTCCTAACAATATGTAATATTACTATTTGCGAGTAATTTTTCACCCCCATATTTGTGAATTTATGTGAAAATTGGAAGTAAATTGGAATAAAAAAAAGAACTATTCATGGAGTTGTTTTCGAACTGTTCTGCAAACCTTCTCAGGACTCAAAGGAACAAACTGTGAAAATTTCAGCGCAATCGGCCGGGTAGTTCTCGAGTTTTGCGAGTTCAAACAAACAGACGCTTTTTGGGGACTTCATTTTATAACTATGTAGAGATACAGTCGAATCCCAACTTACTCGAAGGATGCGTTCCAAGACCCCTCGCGTAAGTCGAAATTTCGCGCTGTGGAAAAGGGTATGTGTAAACATACCCAATTATTTTAAACACCACCTCAAACTGTTAAAAACCATTTCTTAACTATACATTATTGTTTCATACATAAAGAACTGCACATTTTCTTATATTTTTTTTTAAATACCGTTTTATTCAACATAAAATATTGCTACGATGGACAAAATCTATGATCAATGGGAAAAAAGACATAAAATAAAACCAGTATACGGTACGTACAATATATAGTAAGAAAAGCAAATGCACTACTGTTGTGCTGTACAGTAGATCCAGTAATGATATTTGTAACTTAAAAAAAGTGAAGATGGTAATGATTTATGCTGCGTGATCAAACCGTTATTCTAATAGATTTTTAAATACAATTGCTTCACTAGTTCTTTTATAACGTTTCCATCTATAGCACACCCATCCTCCTGGTTTCTTAAATTCACAATACCAGAGCAACTTCCATTTTCATAATTTTTGCATTTCGCTTAGAATTGGTGAACTTGTACGGGTTTCCTTTTCTAATTGTACCTAATGGAAGATTCACTCATACCTAATTGTCGTGCTACCTTCGACCTTCGAGGCATTTTATAGTTCAATAGCTAATCTTTAGCTTTTCTGTAATTGTCAGAATCTTTCTCTGTTTCTTTCTATCTTCACAAACTTTAGATGAAACAGCGCTCTTAGGTGTTATTATATTTCGTTAACTTCCACATTTATTAGAATGAAATAAATAAATGGAAAATGGGGAGTAGAATTATTTGTATAAGCGATGTTCAGACTAGTACGGTGTGGGAACTTTCGCTCTCAGTGATGCTAAAGGGATGAAGGTCCATTCACGAAAAAAAAGAAAAATTAATTTGAATTTTGACACTTGAATTCAAATTATGTTTTTCGCAATCACGAGTGTGTGTATGTAGGGGTGTGTGTTTGTGTATGGGGGTATGTGTGTTTGTGTGTGGGGTATGTGTGTTTGTGTGTAGGGGGTATGTGTATGGTGTTTAGGCATGTGTGTTTGTGTGTGGGGGTATGTGTGTAGGGGGCATGTGTATCCGTGTAGGCATGTGTGTTTGTGCCTGTGTGCTGGCATAAGTGTGTGGGTAGTTGTGTGTATGAATGTGTGTGTGGGGGGTATGTGTATGTGTGTGTAGGCATATGTGTTTGTGTTTATGTGCAGGCATGAATGTGTGGGTAGTTGTGTGTATGTGTAGGTGTCTGTATGTATGCGTGTGTGTATGTGTTTGTGTTTGTGTGTGTGTATGTGTGCGAGTGTGTGTGTAGTTGTGTATGTATGCGCGTGTGTGTAGGACATGGATGCCACCTGGAGACGGTTTTCGCTATAGAAGCAGCATCGTGAGGAGCCGATCGACGGTGATGGTGCGGAGGGTGGCGGTGGGAAAATAAAATCAAAGGACATCAAAAACAGTCAAGTGAGAACAATAAGCAATCGTGATTGCTCAATATAAAAAAAAAATAGTAGCCAATAACAAAGCGGATACTTTCAAACCGCGTTTCTCTTCCGAAAAATTTTTGTGTTGCGGGCGAAGAATTCGCTCTAGGTCTAAAATTCTTTACTGGTGAAAAAAATCGCGTAAAAGCCATTTCGCTTAGGTCGGATCGCGTTGTAGCAAGAGTCGACTGTAATTTGATATAATGTTTAAAAAGGGACTATAATATGCCATTACTATAATTTATTCTTAAAAATATTAACTTTAATATAATCATATTGAATGTTGTCCCCACCTTCTTACGTCATTTTCTCACTGACCTATCAAAGTTCCTCGAACTGCTACTAGAGTCTTTAATAAAACTAGTTGATGGAATTAGAATGTTTTCGTAGCCATCACAGCACATTGCGTCTGGAAAAAAAAAAAACCTTGATTTTTACTTCTGTTGTTCTCAGAGGGAAATTTTGGCTGAGAGTTTTTTTTTTTTTTTACCTCGTCACTTCCTCATCATCCCGTACTGAATACAGGTACTTATTATTATTGCTTTATAAGTATAGATACAATTAAAGCCCGCTGCCTAATCTCTATTCAGATAATTGAAGAAAAGGAAATTACCATTTCTTTTTAAATTTGTCACTCCCACACTTATAAGGGAGTGACGAATTTAATGCTATTATGTTATGAGATTAAAATTAAATTATTGCTGTTATAAAATAAATGCTAATTTGTCTTGAACAATGGTTACATTGTATGACTTCAGTAGACTACTTGTTAGTGTAAAATATTATTTTCTTCAATTAGTATTTCGTAATTGTAATATATTGCAAGTTCATCAGGTTGTCTGTTCAAGAATTGTGCCTTGTATTTAACTCATTGAGGTGCTAACAATATCCATTCGACCAAACTTGCAGATGTTTTCAACTAGGTGAAGGGAATGATAGGCATCACTCCCTCACAAATGTGTAAAAGAAAAAGAAATGTTTTTAATTAAAAAAAAATTCGTGCATATAAATTATGCTCAATATTTTTCCTCATATAGATAAGCTCAGATTAGCTCATTAAAAAAAATCATGTGTTTTTATCAAGCTCATAAAGAAATAAATCGTGTGTTTTTGGCAAAGTTGATTTAAAAAAAATTCTTAATTCTTAATTGGCCTATCCTCATATAAATAATAGCCGATGATCGAGTAACCCGCATGTTTCAACAATGAAACTCGCGCCACGACATGATCATTTGCCAAACATCACCGAACCACTGTCAAAACATCACCAAACAGGCAATGGCTTCGTTCAAATTAATGTAGAAGCAATTTTCACCCGTCATACCTTGGCGGGCGACTTTCTAGTTTGGAAAGAATCATCCAAATACACTTTATTAGATGATAACACCTGTAGAGTTCGGGCACTATAGCATTAGTAATACCTGAAGTAGCTCGGTCGGCAGTTTACTTCATGGAAATGGCAACATAGGAGTCATTTTTGTAGTCACCTATAAGTTTCTAACGCCGTCCAGGAAATGAACTACTCAAGAAAATCATTAAGTATATGGGAATAAACAATTTTTCCACCTTCCTTTGTTTCCTAATGCAGTCTCTATTTAAGTCAAGCTTTTATTATGCATTAGCTGCGTTGCCCGGCTTTGCCCGGTCTACTTTGAAAATAAAAATTGTGTCAAGTGAAGTATATTCAACAATCAGGCTTAAATAAAAGAAAAAAAAAAACCATCATGCAAAATTTCCTCTCCAAACCGACAGATATTCGCAACTCCAACGAACTATAGGGGGCACTGAAGTCACTGTCTAATGGCGGACTTAAAAACTAAAACAAACGCACATGGTAACGAAGAAAATGCTAAAAGTGTTGTGATTTTTGTTCGTACGTATGATTTTTTCGCTTTATTCTTTTTAAATTAATTTTCAAAGTCTTGTGGATATTCTGGCCCACGTAGAAAGAAATGAGAATTCAAGAAGCATTACTAAACGTCAAAGATTAATGCAAACTACGTAGTTCGTAGTTCTAAGCAGCTATTTCCACGATGTTGAATTCGATATTTATCAATTCTTGATAAAACTAAATAATAATTGTGGCCTGACAAGAATAACAATTAATGCTAGAATATTCAATATGACATTACAAATTGTTATCGAAAGAAGATGATACTTTTTTGCCTTGCTTGGCTAGCGCTTATTGTTTTCCATTTGTAGCTGAGTTATTTCTCTCGAATTCCCGAATCGGTTAATTTAAAAATTTTCTGTTTCGATGTTTCTAATTTCTGAGTTACGATTTAATTGTGTCATGTTATGCAAATCATCAACAAAAATCTCACGGATATATGGTGGTAGTTTTCTTTTCAGTTGATTGACCATTATTTCTTTTCACTTATCGAATTCTGTAATCTTACTACCATTTTATTCCACTCATGATAAAAATTAAAAATGGTTTAACTAAAAACGCGAAATCTCGCCAAGGCTACTTTGCTCGCACTATACTAAAACTATAACCCTAAACAAATTTGGCGAAACCTTTCAGCTGAGAATAAAAGGAATAAAGTAAATTCTTTCTCGGTTATTCATTTTGTTCTACGATAATATATTCAAGAAAATATTTTGCATACTGTCCATTCCAAATAAATGCTGCTGTAAAATATGGTAAGTTTAATTAATTTAAGATTAAAAAAACTCCCATATTCTTACAAATTCATACAAAACAATAAAATTTTTTACCTTGTATAACGTTATCCAAGTTTGTTAATCCAGAATTTTCGCTTTCACCAATTATTAAGGAAATAATGAAAACTAACATTATTTTGAGGAGCTCGAGAATACTACTAAGGGACGAATTAATTTCTGTAGCTGAAAGCAAACTAAGACACATCGATTGCGTTAATAAATACTCAGAACAAACTGCCTGTGTTTACGTCAACAGACACACGTGGAACGCAACGTGGCAATGTTTTAGTTTCATTTGCAGTTTTGTAAATCACCGCAAGGTAGCGTATTCGAGCGCTGGAGTTCCGAATCAAAATACTTTTAAGAAATTTAAATGAGAAAGATGGATTTAAAAAGCGCAACCATGGAAACACAAAGTAAAATAAGTTTTAGAATTGAAAATGAGAAAGATGGAAATAAAAACAATGGATTCAAAGAGCGTTACGTGGAAACGGGAAATAAAATGGTTAAAAACTTGTATAGAGAACAGATTTTTGAACTTCATTTAATTCGCTTGTAACTTTTTTTCTGATGGAGATAGAGGGTTAAACTTTCGACCGTGGGTCGAGTTAGATCTGGAGTAAAAAAAAAGCCGCTCTTTTCAGTTTTGTGAAATAGAAAACTGTGGGACAAGCCCTTCACTTTTTATTAATAGATTTAATGAAGAAAGTAGTGCCTAAATTTCAGCTAAGCCTGAAAAAAATCGAACTAAAAATGCAAATAAATCCCGTCGTAATTAAGTTAGATCATTGAAACAAATTGCGTAGAATGCGGAAAATTCTTCCCTTTCTAACGATACATAATACTAATATGTGCAAGTAATTTTTCACCCCCATAATCGGGAATTTATGAGAAAATTGGGCCTAAATTGGAATAAAAAAAGAACTATTCATCGGTATTTTTTTCGAATTGGTCTGCAAACCTTTTCAGGACTTAAAGGAACAAATTGTGAAAATTTCATCGAAATCGGCCGAGTAGTTCTCGAGTTTTGCGAGTTCAAACACACAGCCGCTTTTTGGGGACTTCATTTTATACTATGTAGAGAAGAGATGTGACAGGAGTTTCGCATTGAATCACTCTATACCCATGTTATTCCACATTTTGTAAATAGATGTTTCATGCAGGGTTGCGGAGTAGGAGGAAAATGGTCAACTTCGACTCCAGCTTTTCTTTTCTTTTTTTTTCCAACCTCCCTCCCCCCCCCCATGGGAAAACGGGGGAAAAACCCTAAACATTAATTGAAATATTAGTTAATTTTTTATGAAATTTTCGTGTCGTGATTTATTGCAAACCTAGGTTGGTCCTTTTGGTTCAGTGCTTAAAGCACTGGGTTAGCATCAGAAAGGTCGTGGTTCAAATCCCGACCCGGACAATCATCTTCCACGTCATGATGATCCATAAGACACAGGTGAGTCATTCCACGTCAACTGACCTAATTTTTCAAATCTTCCCCACTCGACCATCTTCGATATAGATGAAACTTTATAGAAGTGTAGAGATGTCTTTGAAACTAACCTATGCAAATTTTCAGCTTCCTAGATCTAAATCCTGAGGATCTAGAATATCCGAAAAATGGGACCCAAAATGGCGGATCAGCTTTTTGTGTCAAATAGCCAAGTTCAGACTCAGTTTACAGAAAATTTTATCACGCTGGAAGCCTGCAATTTTAGGCACCTTAAGTACAATTGGCCGTTAATATATTCAAGCATTTTTGTGAATTTGAGCTCGTTAAATGTTGTGCAGCATGCGAGTAAACTTGCAAAAAAGCGCGATATGGAAAATGTTTCCTGCATTTTAAGTTGTCATAAAATCTGAACAAAAATAATTCAAAAGCTCGTGCTTCGTGGTTCTATTGTAAAAATACTTGTTTTTAATGGGTTACAGTTCTGCAACTGTAACCCATTGAATATATGTTTTCTAAAAGATATTGTCATCCAAAGTGGCTATCAAAACCGTTCAAGTGAAAAATAGCCTATTTTCAAAGCGCTACAGCTCAAGTTTGTCACCTCCCATCTGCTTTTCGTTAAAACCATTAGAAAGAACAGATTTTTTCCTTTCAAAATAAGTTTTTTCTTCGATGCTGTTCTTTCGTTTAAGGATAAGAAATTGAGCTCGAAATTCTGTCTCTCGTAACGAATTGCCATGTTTAAGAGCAGAATGTAAAAAATTTTACAACACCGGAAGCCTGAAATTTTAGGGGCTTAAAGTACTTTTGGTTGTCAATATGTTCTAGTATTTTTATGAATTTGAGTTCATTAACTTTTGCGTAACACGCATGCAAAGTCGCAAGAAAATCGAAGTGGAGAAACTTTTTCCTGGATTTTACAATGTTATAAATTCTGAACAAAAATGATTCAAAAGCTCGTACTGTGTAGTTTTATTGCCAATTTACGTGTTTTTAAGGGGATATAACTGTTGAGCGTAAATATTGATTTTCTAACAGATATTGGCATCCAAAGTGGCTGTCAAAATCGTTCACATGAAAAATAGCCTATTTTTAATGCATTGTAGGTCACGTTTGTCACCTTGCATCTTCTTTTCGTTGGTACCATTAGAAAGAACATATTTTTTCCTATAAAAATAGTTTTTTCGTGCGATGGTGTTCTTTCAGATAAGCGTATAAAAATGAACTTGAAATACTATTTGTCGTTAACGAGAAACCCTCATTCCACGATAAATAAAGAACGACAAATGCCGTGGAAACCGACTAATAATGATTTTACAACTGTTATAAGTCAGAAATTGTTTTTTATTTACCTTTTAAAAAGATACTTTGCAAATGAAATATGATAGAAGAAAATTATCTTGTTCTGTCTGATTTCAGAACAGAACTGTTTCTATCATATTTAATTTGCAAAAGAACTTTTAAAAAGATAATTAATAAGCTATTTCTGTCTGA
The DNA here is from genome assembly GCF_026930045.1 of Uloborus diversus. NCBI lineage: Eukaryota > Metazoa > Arthropoda > Arachnida > Araneae > Uloboridae > Uloborus > Uloborus diversus. The sequence continues at coordinate 217,827,450 of NC_072732.1, forward strand.
TAACAGTTCCAAAGTCCCTATTAGTCAATTTCCACGGCATTTGCCATTCTTTATTTATTGTAGAACGAGATTTTCTCGCTGTCGACAAACAGTATTTCAAACTCACTTTATTACACTTATCTAAAAGAACACCATCGGAAAGAAAAACTATTTTTATAGGAAAAAAATATGTTCTTTCTAATGATACCAACGAAAAGGAGATGCAAGACGACAAACTTGAGCTATAGCGCATTAAAAATAGGCTATTTTTCATGTGAACGATTTTGACAGTCACTTTGGATGGCAAAATCTGTTAGAAAATCAATATTTACGCTCAGCAGTTATAGCCCCTTAAAAACATGTAAATTGACGATACAACTACATAGTACGAGCTTTTGAATCATTTTTGTTCAGGATTTATGACATTCTAAAATCCAGGAAAAAGTTTCTCTACTGCGTTTCTCTTGCGACTTTGCATGCGTGTTACACAAAATTTAATGAACTCAAATTCATAAAAATACTAGAACATATTAACAACCAAAAGTACTGTAAGTTCCTAAAATTTTAGACTTCCAGTGTGATAAAATTTTCCACAACCCAACCTTAAACATGGCAATTCGTTACGAGAGACAGAATTTCGAGCTCAATTTTTTATCCTTAAACGAAAGAACAGCATCGAAGAAAAAACTTATTTTGAAAGGAAAAAATCTGTTCTTTCTAATGGTTTTAACGAAAAGAAGATGCGAGGTGTCAAACTTGAGCTGTAGCGCTTTGAAAATAGGCTATTTTTCACTTGAACGGTTTTGATAGCCACTTTGGATGTCAATATCTTTTAGAAATATATATTTAAGCTCTGAAACTGTAACCCATTAAAAACAAGTATTTTTACAATAGAACCACGAAGCACGAGCTTTTGAATTACTTTTGTTCAGATTTTATGACAACGTAAAATGCTGGAAAAATTTCCATATCGCGCTTTTTTTACAAGTTTACACGTATGCTACACAAAATTTAACGAGCTCAAATTCACAAAAATGCTTGAATATATTAACGGCCAATTGTACTTAAGGTACCTAAAATTTCAGGCTTCCAGCGTGATAAAATTTTTTGTAAACTGAGTCTGAACTTGGTAATTTGACACAAAAAGCTGATCCGCTATTTTGGGTCACATTTTTCGGAGATCCTAGATCCTCAGGATTTGGATCTAGGAAGCTGAAAATTTTCATAGGTTAGTTTCAAAGACATCTCTATAAAGGTATCTATTCCACATCTCTGTGAAGTTTCATCCAAATCGGAAATGGTCGCGTGGGGACCCCTAGGTCACTTGACATGGTATGACTCGGGTGCATACAACGTTGGAAATTCAATTTGAAAATAAATATTTTCCCAATGATTGCGGTTTTTAAAGTGAGATTACTCAAAAACTCCATTTTTTGAAAGAATGAGAAGGATCAATTTGCTCTCCTTAAATTTTTAACAAATTAATGTTGAACAAATTGTGTGAATTCAGTTTTTGAAAACTAACTTTAGAGAAAGAAGCTCTCTTGCAAAGCCCCCGGGTAACACCCATTGGGGGGGGTGGGGGGGGGGGGGAGAGCCGAATTAATTTAAGAGTTTATAGAAAAGATAAATGCAGACGTCTAATATAAAATATAAATATTTTCATCTGTATTTTGATTCTGAACGTTTTCCCCCAATAAATCTTAAAATTATACTTCCTCTATAAAATTGATCAAATGAAATTATCAATATTCATTTTCAATGAAAAAAGAATAGTATGTTGCTGGGAGAGGATGGGTACGTATGCGTCTGTAGCAAATTGAACACAAAATGCGACGGTATACAGCTTTGTACGAAAAACTATAAAATTATACCTATATTTCTTCTTCTCTTAATGAATTCCAAGCTTATAGAACAAGTCTTTAGATTTAAAAAGCATTTGTTATATTTTATTGGATCTTTGGATTGGTGCTTTTGCGCAAAAACTTATTTGAATTTGCCGCCCCTCAGAAGTTTCCCACCCAAGCAACGGACCTCGACTTGCACTCCTGATACATTTATTTTACTATTTTATGGCTGAAATCAAAGTTAAATATATATATATATATATATATATATATATATATATATATATATATATATATATGGAAGTGATTACTTAATCTTTGTGACAGTTGCTATTAGTTAAAGAAAGTTACAAAAATAAGCAAACTAGCGGGTCGGTGGAGGTAACTATTACAGAAAGAAAAAGTCCGATATAGAAACCATCTAGTTGTGTCAACGGCATGTATTTTCTTATTAGTAGGTCTTCTTATATAAATAGAACCAATTTGTAGTTTTTTTTTTTTTTTTTTTAATGTGAGGAGCGTCTGAAAATTGGAGGAACTAAGAAGCCCTGAGTCGGAGTCGGCATGTTTTCTGACGGCTGCGACTCATTTACCTTAAAATCACTCCGACTCCACATCCCTGGTTATACTGTTCGATATCTCATGTGTTGTAATTTTGCTGAATTTGGAATTTTATTCTTTTGCTTTTTTTTTTCACTTTCATCATTACCTTACTTTTTATAAACTTTGTATTGTTTTCTCTGCTTCACACCAGTTTTAACATGGAGTTTATGAGCTTGGTGCGAAATTGCCCGGCTGGTTTTAGTTTCGATTACTAATTTTTACGCCAAGTTTGTCATCAGGTGTCGCCAAGTTTGGGCGGCGTATAACTCTAGAACTAAAGCTCTAGACTAGGAATTCTGAATAGTAGTCACTGGCTACCAGAGTCACAAAAAATTGTACAGGGTGGCGACAGATCAGGGAAAAGTCAGGGAACTTTATCACTCAGGAAAAAATCAGGGAAATATCAGGGAATTTTGAAAAAATAACAAAAATTCAGGGAAAATTGATTAAATGAAGAAAAAAAAATTTTCTTTGCAAAATGAAGTACTGTAATTCTCTTCGAATTTTTCGCCAATTATTTGTTTTAAAAAAGTAAAATTAAAGGTGCAATTATACACTGCCGCTGTGCATCTTATTTCCTCAAGGTCAAAGTATTCAATCATAGGATGAGCTTCCGAAGATTGCTTCTGTGTCTGTAAAGTTGTTTATTTTAGCTAGTTTGAATTTTCCTTCCACGCATTCCATGCTTAGTAAAATAAACAACCCTGCAAACAAAGAGGAAGCCGTCATTAATGATTTTGCACTCATTGTCTTGAAGTAATTGGCATACTGTTATCACCATTTCAAGAAAAAATCTTGTTTTTTAAATTAATGCTTATAAAATCTTAAAATTTATCACTTGGCATTTTAAATTTAATTGCTAAAATTGAATTTTGACTGAAAATCAAATTTGGTTTTTGCCCTGGTATTATTCGCTGTCAGTTCAGATTACACAAAAGGTTTTTTTTTTTTTTTCAGACTTTAAAAAACTTTTATTTTAAAACCATATACAATATATATTTCGAAATTAATAATTGTTTTTGCATTTCAATGTTGTTTGTTACTAAAGTAAACTAAGATAGTTTTCGACAACTAATGAAAAAATTTGAAATTGAGTTGTGTACATAAGTAAATATTTTTATTATTTATTAATAGTTAAAATGCTGTATTTATTCATCGAAACCCAAGTTCTTGATTAGAAAATAGCTCAATATGACTGGTTGTTGAAAGATTTCAAATTGTTTTGCATAAATATGTCTATTCTGCTGTGTGTAGGTAAAGGGCAGTAACTGCACATTTTTTCTTTTTCTTTCTTTCTTTTATTTATTTATTTATTTTTTTTTTTTTTTGCATTTTTGTCAGCTGTTGTACGTTATCTTTATTGTACATACTCGCTTATTTGGTTTCCGCTGAAAAAGAGGTGCGAAAAAGACGTCTAATTCCAACATTTTCCTATTATTAGTATACTGAGTCCACCACACATTTCTTCAAACATATCGAAAACTAATTTCTGCAGATACTGCCGTTTACTTACATACTGCAGCATTATTTACGTAAGTAAAACTACAATACTTCTTTACTTTAACTATCACTTGTTATTCTTGCAGCAACAATTATATTGCTTGAAAATTCAGTTCAAGATTATTTCCATTTAAATTCTTTAATTTTATCATGATTAGATATGTCTTTAGGAGTGGTTTTAATAATTTCTTAGAATTCTTATGTTAACTGGTTCCTGAAAGTAAAGTATTCGTCTTAAATTTCTTATAATATTTCTGTCGATAATTTAATGTACTATTTTTAGCAAAAAAAAAGGAGCATCTTTTCAAAATATATTTTTAATTAACAGCTGAAACCGTTATAAACACTGCATTTTATTTAATATGCAATGCTTTTCAGGCAGAGCAAAGAAAGAAAACCATTGGTAACATAAATCAGGGAAATTTGGTGAACTTAATTAGGGAAAAGTCTGGGAACTTTTTTTTCCAGTTCCTGTCGCCACCCTGTTGTAGCCACTTTTTTAAAAATATGTATTTAGCGAAAAAAAAAAAAAAAAGGTAACTTTATGGGAGTTTACTCCGAGTTACGTTCCCGAAATGGAGTCGACTGATGCGCTGGATGTTTCAGGATTGGAAGAGTGTTGCTGTAGCATGATATAGGATAAGATTTTTAACAGTTTAAGAAACATTTGGTCACCACATTTGGCGACTAAGACTTGATTTTTTGGTAGCCATTTTCAATGAAATAGTCGCCCGTTGGCGACCGCAAATCTAGAGCTACAATTTGACCACGGATCATATGGAATTGGCAAACGTCCAGTTCAGGACGGGTCTATCTGAATGAGGGGGGGGGGAAGTAAAAGTTTTTGATGCCCGTATTCCACTTATTTGAATGTGACTCTGCTTAATTCAAAGGCTAACGTACATCTGCAAAAGTTGACATCCCTGAAAACTAATAGATGCGTCCATTTCCGCCTGAAAACCGGATGTTTGCCTTTCCATCTAATCTGTGGTCAGCCAATAACTTTAGAATTTATAGGAATACTGCCGTATTTTTTCCCCTGAGAGTGTATACTGTCCAACTACGGATTGTATGGAATTTTCAAACGTGCAAATAAGACGAATCTATCTGAATGAGGGAAGAAAGTAAAAATTTTATGCCGTTATCCCGCTCATTTGAATGAGACTCTGCTTCTGCAAAAGCTGGCATCGCTAAAAAATAATAGATTCGTTCATTTCCGGCTGTAAAACGGATGTTTGTCTTTCCATACAATCCGTGGTCAGACAGAAGCTTCACCAAATCTTTGTAGTTAAGTGAGTTAGTTGTGACTCGGAGATTTTGTTTTAAACGGTAATCTGCTCTTCTGTTATGAAACCTATGCTGTGATGTTTTATTATTGTTTCATCGTAATTGGATACTACGAAGTAAATCCCTGATTACTGTTGTGGTTATGGTGTTGGATGCTGTATACTAGATGTTTTGATAGCTGTTATCTACTTACTTATTAGTGTTATAGATATATTTTGTGTTTTTTACAAGAACATAGTTATATTCTGAAGGATACCTGAAGTTACCTTAACAATATCCATAACTCACTCTATGTACATCTTTCTGTACTGCGGGAACAAAGAAAACCACAAATGAAGCACTTTTTTTTTTCGTGATACTTTATTACAAACATTTACAAGATTCTACTGACCAAACAGCAGTCACAATAGTTTTCCACATGTTCAAAAATATGTACATTGTTGCGATGCGTGAACACATATACAATCGGTGCAGCTGAAGAAAGACATTTTCCAAAAGTCGGTGAAGTTCTCAGTAAGTGACACCTACCATGACCCCATTCGACCCACGCTGAGGTTGTATAGGCCGTAACAATTGAAAAAAAAAAAAAGGACATTTAAAAAGAGTCTAGACACCTACGTTGGCCCTTTGCAATCGTTAACCTGGCAATTCTAGTTGTGTGAAGGAGGATTTTAACGGTTGAAATCATAAACAGTCAACAGCCATACTGACCGGTAGAATTGAACCTTAGTCAGACGTCCGAACCGTCGATCGAAGACCTTCTTCAGCCAGTCAGAAGATTTCAATCGGCGGTTCGGGTGTATGACTGAGGTTTGAGCGGCGGGTGAATATGGCCTTAAGTTATAGACACAGCAACTGCAATTCTTTCTCTAATCTCTAGAGTTCAGAAGTGCCTGATCGCGTTATAAAGATCTTTCAGTTTCGGATAATCGGACTGTGACAGAAAAGAACTGCCATTGCGCTTTCTGCTTAACCCGTGGCAGTTGATTCTATCCCTAAGAACTGGACACCGCATAAGTGAGCGGGAATGGATGGTACACAAATATATACCGTGAGCAAGACGTGACGAGCGAGTAGCAATCAAATTTGTATAAATTGAAATTTGAAATTGCCGAAACATTTAGCCTATAAATTTTTCTATAAATTCACCTCTTTAAGGAGATGCATTCCATTTATATCTCATCTGTATTTCTTTTATAGAAAGCAAATCATTGCTTCCCAAATGGTGTAAGAAAGCGCGAATTTGACTGTTGTCAAAAAGTCTAAATAGAGCTAATACGAGAGCTGCAAGCAGAGCTACCACAAGACACATCGAGAAAATAGCCTACTTTCCGTCAGTTTAAGCAATTGGTACAGCCGCAACGTAATGGAATGAGGCCATGTTCCTACAGATTGAAACGTACTGGTACCAAACACTTAGTACTAATTGAATACTGCATGAAGAAGAAAAATATTAGCCGTCCCGAGCTCATAAACCTCTAAGTTTGGCACTGTTTATTGAGCAATCATGATTGCTTATTGTTCTCACTTGACTGTTTTGATGTGCTATCATTTTATTTTCCCACCAACACCCTCTGCAGCATCACCGTCGACCGGCTCCTCACGATGCTGCTCCTCTACACTGTTCAAACTACAGGATGCACTCGGCACCTTTCAGGGGAGAAACGCTTGTTCACCAGCGACACCCAATACGGAGCCGAAATCGCACCTCTAAATAGGGTGAAAAACAGGCACCTTTTAAAAAATAGACAGCCGGAGTGAAAAAAAGGAACCTTTGGAGAGAGAAATGGCACCCTTACTATAGATCCTCCTCCCCCCTCCCCCGTATTGTGTGCGTTTTTGAATACAGTTGTGGTTTTTTTTTAAAGTTTTGTTTTGATTTATGATATTCTTCGATTTGGACATTTCTCACGTTGAACTCGATACTGGAAATGATTAAAACATGTAATTACAGCATTTGATCATATTTCAGAGTTTTCAACATAGTTAAGAAGTGCTCATTGCTCTAACTCAGTGTTTCTCAACCTCTTTTGACTCACGGGCGCGGTAAAAGCAAATGAAAAAACTTTGCGAACCAGTGAAATCTTTATCGTTTTCTTAAAAATTCATAAAATAAATAATATTAATAATAACTCTGGGGCCGTTAAAAACATGTGAAAAATTCAGAGTTCTGACGAGTTTTTTTTTTTTACAAAAAGTAATATGTTAAGAATTAATAAAACAATAAATATCTACCCCTTTACTTGGCATCAAAGATCTGTCACAAATCGTTATAATTTAAAGACGAGTAATTATTTAAATAATGTGAGAAATTATACATTTACTAAAACCTTGACGCATTCCGAAAATGAAGCATAGCTGTACTTATGGATTATTTACATGAAGAGCCAAAAATATTCAGGGATATTACAGTTACGGAAAAACAAAATCGTTTCATAAACGTTAATCAAGAGTAACAATATAAAATGCACATGAAGTTTTTCGATAGTTAAAAAACCAAAAGAAATTTATAACGCTATCCAGATATTAACCGCTAACAGGAAATGATTCTAACACTTGAATGAAAAAGCCAAAAAAAAAAAGCTAGACTGAGAGAGAGATTTTTTTTCGCTAGCTTTCTGTTATAATCCTACGTAGCACAAGAATCATTTTTATTAAGATTCTCACTTGTTGATTATTGATATCTTATAGCTTTTTTTTTTTTTTGGTGATTAATAAAAGCTACTTATCGCGTACTCAAGAAAATAATGACATATATTTTTAGTAGCGTTTTGAATGATGGAAATTTCACGATAGTAACGGTTAACGGAAACTAAAAGACGGTAACTGAAAAGCAATAAATGCACTTTTAACCACTTAACTATGTTTGAAAGCCCTAAAAGCTACAAAGTGATCAAAAGCTGTACTTACTTGTAATTTCGGATAATTAATCCAAGAAAAATTGTGTTTAAATCCAATAGTGTACTTCGTTCATCTTAGACATACATTCAACCACCTCAATATCATTTGTCCGCCATATTGAGGTGGTTTGAATGTATGTCTAAGGCAAAAGCGCATGCGCAATGAGTCTTTTTTGTGATTGCATGCTGTTTCGGCTCCTCTGCTCTGTTTTCTAGCTTGCATTGCACCTTCAGGCACTATGCTTTCACCTTAGAGGGAATATTTTCACTCGTCTGGAACCCCTGGTTATAACAGTGTAGCGAAAGCCGTCTCGAGGTTGCGTTCATATCCTACACACACACGCATACATGCACACACCTACACACACATATATATATACACACACACATATATACATACATACACCTACACACACAAACACATACACACACTCAAACACATACATACACAAGCACTCATACATACAGACACATACATACAGACACCTACACACACAACTACCCACAAACTCACCACACTCATGTCTACACACAACTACCCACACACTCATGCCTGCACACAAACACATATGCCTACACACACATACCCCGCCCCCAGGCACACAAACACTCACCCACACATTATCATACCTGCCCACAGACACAAACACACATGCCTACACACACTTACACATACCCCTCTACACACAAACACTCACCCACATATTATCATACCTGCCCACAGACACAAACACACATGCCTACACACACTTACACATACCCCTCTACACACAAACACATACCCCGCCCCCACGCACACAAACACTCACCCACACAACTACCCACACACTCATACCTGCCCACAGACACAAACACACATGCCTACACACGCTTACACATACCCCCTACACACAACCCCCCCCCCCCACACATAAAGACGCATGCCTACACACACACTCGTGATTGCGAAAAACATAATTTGAATTCAAGAGGTCCAAATTCAAATTAACTTTTTTTTTTTTGGAATATTATGTTCTCTTATTATAGTGGGTTCATTCCTATTGTGACAGCAAAAGGGTACCTTAGTCGCAATATATTGTTGCTATGGTTATCAAGCTAACAATGGGGACTTGCCCGTTCCGAATGACGAGCGCAATAAAGGAATCACAGTTCTTTGGAAGAAAGTATTTTTAATGATACAATAAATATCGCCAATGAGTAAGCAATCGGCAACACGATGGCGTTTGTATTATACCACGAACTACGTAGAAAGAATGACGTACTGTGAAAGCACGGCTGGCGCACTAACTAGGAATCATCAAAAATGACCCTAACTAGAAATAACTTGAATGACTAAATTAGTCAACTTTCCACGCTCGTCGTTGGTTCCATATAATGTCATAAACACACTCTCGTAATTTCGATCGCTTACTCATTGGTAATTTTCCCCCCAATCATTAGGAACCCCTTTTTCACATTGAACCATGGTTTGTCATGACATCATTCGGAAAAGGTAAATGGGTTGCTATCCAATGCAACAGCGAGCTATTGTAATGTCAGCGTTTATACAGCCAGAAAATAAGGCCATTTTAATAGTTATTCTGCAATGTTTTTTTTTTTTATATTTTAGCGGTGGTTCGCGTTCGAAATTTGATACCAGCACGTTCCCCTTTTTCTGTCTAGAACATGAAGTATGAAAACAATTTCAGAGAGGCTGTACTTGCCGATTTAGTACATCAAGCAATTTCATGAACATAATTGTTTTGAGATCGGCTAGTTTATAAAGTATGTACTTATTATTCATAACTAGTTCCAAAGAATATCAGACAAGAATTGTTTCAGTCAAGTGACTAAAATTTTTTTTTAAGGTATTGGTTTCGTCGATGGAGAAGGCAAGCTCTCTCTAACCCAATGCACCTCTACGCTAGATGTAGTCATAGCTTCATTAGAAAAGTCGAGTGCGTACTTATTTACTTAGCTTCCCCTCTCCGGTGCGTTAAATAAAAGACTTTGCTTCATGTTAAGAAGGTGCACTTTCACTGGGATATTATACAAACTTTGACAAAACAAAACATTCAGGAAAACAAATCTGTACAACTGGTTTTCAGAACAGATTGTGCGATGAGCTGCCTACGTTCAAACGTAAAAGTGATATAAATACAAATCAACGCTTCAGGATAAAAACTGTATAGTAGATGCAAATCAACACATTGCCACACTGATGGCGAAAAGAAGTTCCTGTTACTTTACTAAGTGACGTACAACATTTCGGGATTTACCCACTTCTTAGAAGTTTCATTGCTTTTAAACAACTTTCAAATTAATAAGGGGCTCTATTTCTTAAGTTTACCTAGTGATACATTCACAAGAGGAAATTTTCTTTGATTTTATTCTGTCGTCAAACGTTTAGAAATTAAGAATCGACTCCGTAGCCAACTTAGAAAGTTGAAGAGCAAACGTCTTCACAAGCAGTAGTAGTAGTGACACAGCAATTATATTTGTGCAATTTATGAAAAACTAAATTGGAAGAATACATTTTTTTCTGACCCCAGAATCAGGGAAAACGGCACCAGACCAAAAAATGGGAATCATTTGAGTAAGGCTTTTGTTATGCGACTTGACTGAAGAGTTAGACTAACAGAAAAATATCAGCTACCCATTTGAATAGTCTGTTAAGCTGAAGGCTTCCAAATCGAGGCCTGCAACGTGAATCCCAGCTAAGGCATGGATGTTATCGGTCGGTATAGCTCTTACTCAGATCACGCCTTGGTGGTTTAGATCCCACTGAAAACTGTAGATCCAATAGAGATCCGCAGGAACACTTTGTGCTCGGCCTGTTAAGTCATATCAGATGCGACCTTCTTGCGCTGCTTAACACAAGATGGTTGGTCTACCAATGTACAGAAGTCGGTACATTGGTGGATACCAAGCAACCATTCCAGTCGGTTGTTTAATGTTTAGGTTATGACCAATACACAGAAAAAAGATCAACGCCAGTAAAGACGATAAGGCTGCCACACTTTCCAAACTAATACAAATAATTTATTTCTTTCAAAACTCTATTCTTTAATGTCTTTGTAGCTCTTGAACTATGCCATCAATGAGCGAGCTCTCCCAAGAGCGGGGTATTATTAGTTGTAGTTCCGTCTTGTGTCTAGGTTAATATTTTAACAATGTACTCCCAACTACAAGTAACAACTCCCCTCTTCCCCACCTTTCCATTTCTTACTCTGCAGTTTTTCCGGTACCAATTTTGCTCGCAAAATTTTACATGTAGCATCAAATGGGCTAAAGGTCAAAATGCTACCCAAGATGGTCACAACGCGTCATCTGCATCTACTTGCGTTATGTTCAACTAACGACCACAAATGATATATACAGGTGACTTATTTACATTTATAAAAGGAAAATGACGCTCCCCATTTTGAAACCCAAGGTTAAATGCTTTCATTTATATTCTGCTACTCAAATATAGGAGAGGTAGTATTTCCTCTCTTAACCATGAAAAAAGTAAAGCTGAACTGTTTCGACACACCTAGTAGACAACGAAATTTCCTCATCCTAAAATTCAAAATTTCAATTCTTAAGTGAAAAGGTCGCATAGTGATTTTTTTTTTAGCTCTCGTTAAAATTGCTGACTTCTGTTTTGTGTGGTAACTTTTGTTTTAGAGTGAGAGTTATTGTTTGATTATTTTTCATAACTTAAAGAGCATAATGAACTAAAGATACCAAGGAGATTAAACTTGAAAATGAAAAACACAGACTGTGTTATTTACTTTCTAAGTTGGTTGTCAGTTTAGCTCATTTATGCATCTTTTAAAACTTTTCATCCTTATTGAAACTTTGAAAACTTGGGAGGAGCAGCACAAGCGCGTTTAGAATTTTCTCCTAGAAGGGATGATGAATGGTAGGTCTTAACAAGCAAAAATTTTCTACAAGAAGAGTTTGGGCATACAGTACATGAATTTACAGATTAATTGGCAATATGGGTGTAAAACCAATGGTTTAGGAGGGCTATCTCTTAAAAACTACTTGATGAATTCTCAAAATTTAGTACGTCACGAACATAAACAGACGCATTTTTTATTTGCCTTTCATTTATATCCTTCAATACATGTTCTTCAAATACCCTTTCATACTTCAAAAACTTTTGGTGAAAAAAAGGGTTCGTACTAAACTTCAATACAGTTGATACAACCATGCGCTTCCACGGCAATTGTCTCGATGAAGTTAGTGCACCGGCGAAAAGTAGTCATAAACAGTTGCAAGTGTAATGCATTGTTTAAATGTGCGTTCTTCTCACAAACCAGAATGTACCAATCACTCCAATTAAGGTAGGGGAAATAGAAATTATTATGCTGTACTATTATCATAGTCACATGCTATAAATTTATCAAAATCTAACTATGTTGCCGAAATATACCATTAACTGTTCAGAAGAAGCTGCAAAAAGTATCTGAGGTGCCACCAAAAACGTCGACATGCCAGAAGTTGGAGATAGTGATCCTAGAAAAAGGTGACGAAGTTGCTCTATAATCTGGTCAAGTTAGAGAGATTGTGGTTTCATTCAATGAAACTTTTAGATTGTCAATTCTACAAACGACATACATTGGACAGGTATGTGAATTGAGTGTTAAATTGTGTTAAAATTCTAGCAAACATCAATGAACGAGTTTTAGCTTGTAGTTGATGTTGTAGACAACAGAGCCTACATTCTAAGAAGACTACGGTCTTTTCATTCGGATGCCTTTCTCCTGCGAATAAGAAATATATTCGTCCCGATGAGTTTTTCAACGAAGGGTAAAAATCTTATGAACATTGTTTTTGAACAGATGAATGATGCAGTTTCCTTAGTTTGATTGACGACACTGATTGTGCAACATTGAAACTGAATCCGTGCCGTCGCAAATGCATTTGATCCAAGGGTGTGCTTGATATTTGGAAGACAGGATAGGGGTGAGCACTTTCGGAGGTTGAAGTTACGAATCTGTGAAATGTCCACTTCATCTTCTGAATCTTCCCTGTTTTTGGCGTGCATCGGAGAGCTTAAGATGAAAGCGTGCATGAAACTATACAAAAATGAATGATGCGTCGACTTCGGCCGATTATTAAATGCAAAAATATTCGAAAATGCTCCACTTTGAACGAACTAGGAGTTCTTTTGTTTTCTAATCGGCGTCGTCATTAAAACCATTTGCTCAATCTAAAAACGAACCGGATAATGGGAATTGATCAAGTGTTTCACGAAACCGGTCGGAACCAGATACTTCCCTCTCGAGTTCAGTGTCTCTCTCTTCTTGGGAAAGGGCGGCATACAAGCGAAGCTTCGGACGACCTTGTTGATCCGCAACCGATCAACAGGTGGATCTGACTCTCGAAGGCTTGGCCTCTCCGTCCGGTGTGTCCTACGAGTTGCAACACGTCTGGCGAGACAGCTCAGAGGAAGATGATGTGCTGAGTCGCTCCCCGGCAAGGGAGAACGGATATCACTTGCACGTGTAGATCTCCTCCATGGTCTCGCACGTTTTGCACTTGACGTAGCAGCACCAGTGGAACTTGCACTGGCACCTCTCCAGCTTGCGAATGACCTGAAAAGGAAGGAGACACTAAGAGATTCATTTTCGAAAAAAAGTGTCTTAATTCTACTTCTTAAAACGAGCTGACGTGTGCATCACATGACTTCCTTTTACTCCAATTTAATGTCATTTCCCCATTATTCGCAATTTTAATGTGATTCAATAGTTTACTCTCTAAATATCACCAACAGTGGACAAATTGAAACCAAATTTTTAAAAAAAGAAAAAAAATCGCCAAATTTGTCGCCAAGTTGGCGATAAAACTTGGCGACTAAAAGACCGGCGATATATCGCCAAGTGTCTGACAAAGTATAACACAACTTGAGTTTACATCGAAATTAACAATGATTTTCCCCCCAAGAAGGGGCAAAAGACCCCCTTAGAAACATCCGAATGCAACTAAAAGGGAAGGGGCACAACTAGACCCCACTAGGAGTCTACGTTCCAAATTTCAACTTTCTAGGATATACCGTTTTTGAGTTATGCGAGATACATACGCACATACATACGTACATACAGACGTCACGAGAAAATTCGTTGTAATTAACTCGGGGATCGCCAAAATGGATATTTCAGGTGTCTGTACGTTCCTAGGCATATATCCACGTGTGATCGGGTCGAACTCAACATTCATTCGGGGGTAAGAAAAATGGAAATTAAGGCCGATTTTTGAGTGAAAATTCTTTACGAATACAATACTTCCTTTTTTTGTAAAAGGAAGTAAAAAGTTGAATAATTTTGCTGTTTTTGACGTGTTTTAGTCTATGCAATGGAAGGCATGTAGAGAATCTCATGGTGTCAAAACCTATCACCTACTTGATAACGACAAAAAAACGCTGATTCGAAGAAACCTGAAACCTACAATTAGTGTCGTCAACTTAAGAAACTGTATTATTCGTGATATCGGAACCTAGGTGGAAGACAATGAAACGTCGACTAAATGGGACTAATAGTTTCTGAAGAAGAATCTTGCATCTTCCTTATGACTGGACGAACTGCCTGTTCTATCAATAATTGAAACTGATCCAACACAAAATAACGAATTTTCTGGAGAATAATGGGCAGTTCATGGATTTGCAATATGATTTTAGGAGGAATAGACTATGCAATTAGTTTATTTAATTTCCTTGACAATGTTTTAAATAACAACTGTTTAGGTGTTGTTTTCATTGACCTACAAAGAGCTTTCGATAAGGTACCACGTAGAAAATTGGCTTTTATTGGAATAGGAGGAAAACTTTAACTTGAGTTAGAAATCGAATGACTGGGGAGGAAATAAAGAGTAGTTGTTAGAGATAAATCATTCTTAGCCGACTGATGTTTTAAGTAACGTTCTACAGGGTTCCGTTTTAGGGTATTGTTGTTTATTAATTTTATTGATGATGTTAGTAAAACGCCTTCGAGCAAACAACATTATTATTTTTGCAGCTGATATCTAAGTTTTTAAGACGATTAATAATCAGATCGCTAACTGACAGGTAAGTGGGACATATTGTGTAATGTTGAGAATTTAAAGTACTTCATACAGATCATGCAACTAACCAATAAAACTATTACTTACAGCGATTCATCATTAGCAAGCAGAAAATTGTTGGTCTGTGTCTTAATTAGCCTGGACTTTGGTCAGCTTAGCAAGTAATAAATCCGATGCTGAATGCTGAGTTTTAACAATACATCTGTGTGTGTGTGTGTTTCACATATTTCTACGAAAGTTCTTCTACCTTTATTCAAAAGTTAGGAAAGATCTGATTTGGAATATGCCATTCAGTTTTGGGCTCCACATCTTAAGCAAAATAGCATCTTATTGGAAAGAGTTCAAACTCAGTGGGGAAAGTATATTTGATTAGTAAATAGACTTTCAGATTTAGAGTGATTTCGGGTTTAAAAATTTTATTTTGCATACTCTTCTGGAAAGGAGAATCGGTAATTATATTCGGAAGATGTCGATGGGCTAAATTTCTGCACAGATTGCAAAAACCAGGGTTCTTGTTTTAAGCTTTTGAAATTCAAAGTATTGAATTTAAGGAGAATTACTACTTCAATAATACTGTAAGGTTTTGAAATAGCTTTCAGGAAGCAGCAGTTATTTACAATTGAGAAAATAGTTTTTAAAGGGTTCATAATCTTCATTGGAGATTGATCAATTAACGAAGACCAGCCTAGGATTGCCCCGAGTCTGTTAATGGTTGTCATTTTTGCATTTGAAATCCTGTGACTCTGAAATGAGGCATCTACAATTGTGCATATTCGTACACCAGCAGAGTCTATGTAGTTACAACCCGAAAGCATTGCTAACTAATGCTAGTAATACTAACCATTGGTTAGCTAACTAACCATTGCTAACTAACCCAAAGACTACCGTCATTTCCTTTCCAAATTTCAATACGAAGTTTAAATTCATTTACATTTTTAAATTGCAATGAGATGTGTGTGATCAATCAAATTATTTCCAGTACAATATTAATATCTTAATAACTGACTTTAAACTCTCTTTCGGCATTCTACTCAATGACTGCCATGCCCACTTGAATTCAAAACGAGTGAACCAAGTGGGCAAAATGTATTCTTCCGCGTAGATCGTCAATGCCAGTGTTAACCGTACGACAAATAGCATTGCTTTTAGGTATGTGACTCAGTTATGGCGTACCTGTGTGTTGTATCCCCTTCCACAGCAGAGCAGAGTGCAGGCCTGTGGGGATACGGCAGGTGCCGTTCTGTTACATCGCCTGCCTTGCGTTCCCAGAATGCCCCGCTTTGGGTCTCGCAAGCAGAAGTCCGGCGAGCGATGTATATGCACAAGATCTTCTTTCTGGACTGGCACCTTCCGCTTCACTTTGCCACGCCTACGGAGGCGACGCTTCGCTCGAAGAGACACCTGCAAAAAAGAAACAATCTTTAACTCTATGTACAATGCACATATGTGACTGCGTTAGTACAAAACCTTAATCACTATCTTTTCAAAGTGAAGGAATAGAATCTAACGACCTTAAAATGAATCCTATTCCTGGTCGTCTGAGAAAATAAAATTGAAACTTTTTCCTAGACTTCCGTTGAAACTTACAGTAAAAATTTTGTTTTCTTGCAAATGCGTCTGTTATGACGATAGAGCTTTCCAATACAAGCGATACTTTCCTGATTCCCTCTACCAGTGAAAAATGTTAGATTACGTGACATAGCCCTCCCTTTGAGATTCTACTGATCGCTCTCTGATCTTGCCGTTGTCTCCAGTTGCTCTTCATGTTTGGTTAAGGCTAGGCTTGCCAGACGTCTCGGTTTGTCCGGGACAGTCCCGGATTTTGAACGAAATTCCAGTGTCCCGGCCGGTTTACTCTACGTCCCGGAAAAAGATAAATTTGATTACAAATGACCAAAAATAGTTAACTGTGAATGAATTTTTCAGATAATTACTTTATTATTTGTATCATTGACTAGTAAAATTAATCCCGGATTAGCTTGTGAGGATTTTTACAACGAGATTAAAACCAAAAAAGACTAAAAAATCCTATAAAATGAAAAGTATGTCTATTTGCAACTTTTTATTCCTCATTCAAAGTGCCTTTTCTAACTGAAATAAATTGTAAATGTTTACATCTCGGAAGTGCAATGTTCAAATTTTATCTGCTTATGTCATTTTTTATTACCCCTGTTTTAGGTTCATAATTAGTAAACTTTTATTTATAGCATTGAGAATAAACTGCTCTATTAAACGCTGCAAGAATTAGCCAGGGGCAGTGGCGGATGGGACAGCATGAACCAGCCCTGGCTTGTACAGACTGGCCGGCCTTTTAAGAGTTACTCTTTGAAGAGGAGACGCCCCCCCCCCCTCTCTAGTTTGTTTCAAATATAAAAGAAATAATGGATCTAGCTTCTAGTTTTAGGAGGGATTCATCACTAGAGTCTGATGACTCAAATTAGGAGAATTGCGTTTTACGAATGTGGAGAAAAAGAATTAGTAATACAACCACTTGCATAGTAAAAAGTTTAATATCCATGCAGATAATGGGGTATTCGGGGAAAATTTTCGAAATTATAGCTCTAAAAACGCACTGTTAAACTATTTTTAAATGATCTTGGACGATGTCTGGGGGGGGGGGGGGATTGGAGACTTCCCCATGAAAATTTTCGAAATTAGAGTCTTAAAAACGCACGTAAAAGCTATCTTTGGAAACACTAGGAGAAGGGGTGGAGTTTAAGATTTCTCTGTAAGCAAAATTTCTCAATTGAAGTTCCCAAAACGCAAATTTAGAAGATAATTGACGCTTTTGGGGTGAGGGTATGTTTCTTGAAATTTGTTCTTTAACAAGTTTGTTAACGATAAACTGAACCCCTCCCCCTCCTCGCCCAAGACTGTCTCTGTAGTCACACCTTGCAATAGCGCTTGAAGAGGGGAAGCTTTTTATGTGATATCGCGTGAAAACAGAATGTATAATTGTAATGAACGTGCAAAACAAAAATTCAGAAGATCCTTAATGATATTAGAAGAGGATTTAGAAGCGATCCCCAAGAAAATTGTTGAAATTTTCAGTTCTAAGAACATACATATAGGCTATCTTTGATGGCGGAGGAAAATGGATAAGGTAAAGAATCTTCCGAGGAGCAGATGGTATATTAGCCAAAAAGGAAGGTAGGGCTTCAAGTGGAGGACATGTTAAGGCATCATGGAAACAAAAGCCCTGTGTTAAGATCAGCAGATATCTTCTGGACTTATGCCCGTCGCGAGATTTAAAAAACACCTTCTACGTTTTTACACTTCCCGTGTATGAAATGGGCAGTCATTTAATTATTTCAGACTTATCTTAAATACAGAGGTAAAGAATGAGTTCAGCTTCTGGATTAAGAGCAAGTAATTAGTAGATCTTATCTAAGTATTGACAACCTGAACCTAATCGTAAGTATAATATTCCAGGGGGGGATCCAGGGGGTTTCTCTTCGGAAATAGTTTCGAGTTAGTAGTCTTAAAAATGAACTAGAGGCAATCTTTGGTAATGTTAGGGGAAGGAGAAATTTCGGGGCCTCTCCCGGAGAATTTTTGCGACATTGTAGCTCTAAAAACGCAGCTTTATACAGTTTTTGATGATGATTCGGAAAGGAGAAATTCGGTGGCCGACGTTTTTAAAATTTTCTGATTTGTATAATCTTAATGCCTTTTAGGCAATCTTTACATAGGTTGAGGGGGGGATGTTCGTGGGCACTTTCCCGGCGATTTTTCGAACTTGAAACTTCTAAAGTGCTAATGTTGTATCACTGACTATGTTAAAGATAGGTTGACTGACTCGGTAAACTATTGGAATTTTTAACTCTAAAAGTGCAGGATTGGACTTTCTTTGGAAATGTTAGTGAGAGCAAAGATCTGGTGCCCCGAATCTTTGCTCCCGAGAATTTTTATAATTTGTTTCAATAAAAATACATTCTAGATGATTTAAGGTAATGTTATGGAGTGAAGAGGTTCGGGGGTGTTCCCCAGGAAATTTTTTGAAATTGGAATCTAAAAAATGGAATTTCAGCTCTTCTTTAATAACGTAAAGGGGACCGACGTTATTTAAGTCGATTTTCAATGACGTGAACGGGAGGAGTTTTCGGGAGACCTCCCCTGAAATCTTTCGAAATTGAAGCCCATAAAAAGAAATTTAAGAAGACCTTTAATGATGCTGGTGATCGTGTTGAGAATGCTCCAACGAAACTATTTCGAAGTTATATCTTTTAAAATTCAGTTTTTAGACGATTTTTGGTAATGTTAGTGGGTGAAGCTGTTCGATTCTACTCCTTTGGTAATTTTGCGAAATTTGAATTCCTCAATGAAGTTGTAGATAATCTTTGCTTTGAAACCCTAAAAACGAAAGTTCAGACCATCTTTTAGGATAAAAGAGGGAGGACAGGGTAGGTGACCTCTGAAAAGTTTCTAAATGGAAGTCCTAAAAACTAAATTTTTGGTTATCTTTAAGGATGGGGTAGAGACGTTTCTGCAGGATTTACGTGATCACTCTTCTGTAAACTTTTCGAATTTGAAGTCCTGAATAAAAATTGTAGGCTGTCTTTGATGACGGTAGGCGATAGAAGAAGGGACAAGGTTCCGATTTGGAAACTCTTCCCTGGCACTCTTTCAAAATAAAAGTTTTAAAACACGTTTTTCATGCTTTTTGGTGGTGTAAAAAGAAGGGATAAGATTCGAGGACCCCTTCCCTTCCCCATTCTTAGCTAAGTCCCTATGTTTTTTCATTTAAATTGTTGATACAAATTTTGTGGGAAAACCTCCCTCAGTATTTTTTTCCAAGGTTTTTCCATAGCGAAATTTCCAACTTCCAGCCTGATGTTTGTACATGTTTGAAATTAAAGTTTTAGGGATTCATTAAAATAATCTTTTACCATTTTGGACTGATGTGGTACTTTTGAGTGACACCGTAAGTCTTCTTTTCCCAACTTTATTTTTTTTAACCAACATGTCTTCTAAACCTCTTGATAAAGTTTTGGTTTACTTTCGTTTCGTAGATTCAAACACTTAGAACTACTGGTGTGACTATTCATTACTATATTTCAAATCACCCTTACAGCATTTTAAATTTTTTTCTATTCAAAACATGCTTCGGCGGCCCCTATAAAATGGTCATGGTTATTTATCTGTCCATTTCTTGTATTAAGCTGAAGCTTGTCATGGGTTTGTGCTATGTACTCTGTACTGGATACTTTTTTTCGTTAAAAAAATGTTCGAAACATACATTTCAGCGGCCTTCAGTTAGGTAAATTACAACAAAGAAACGTGGATGTTCCTAAGTAATATTCAAAGGTTTAATTGCTAAATATTCAAAGGTTTCATTTTCTTTTAAAATTTTGCTGAAAATTACTTTTTTTTCACTGGAATTCTACCAGTTATTTTATTATTACTATTTCAATATTTTAAAACTGAGAACGTTTTCTATTTTCCTTATATTTATTTATTTATTATTATTATTATTATTATTTTAGTCTTCACTGAATTAAAATTGGCAGCTTCGGTTCGGCTGCCTCCTTTGGTGACGGCCCTGCCTTGACGTGTTCATTATCCCATACGAACCAGAGGCAGTTGTTAAGACCTTAGAAGGTCCTGGGTAGTTATGCAAAAAAATTATCTTATCGGCCCGACACACAGAAAATCATCTTATTACTTACAGCATGAGTTTGTAGAGTTATTGTTTTTTATACCTTAATTTTGCAACCTTTGATTTTCTTGCAGCGATTTTCTTATAAATCGTTGAGAAATGTACCAAATTATTATAATATTACCATAGATTTTTTTTAAGAGAGGAAGAAAGAAGGAAAAGAAAAGAAAAACATTTTTTTTTTACTATTCCATATTAAAATTTAACGCGGCCCAAACAGAGGCGGCCCACCGGGCAAATGCCCGGCTGCCCGTCGGGCCCATCCGCCCCTGGCCAGGGGTGCGTACCCCTTTGAATACTAGCGACGCGGCGGGGGGGGGGACATTCCGGTGTCCCGGTTGAACATTTCAGAAATCTGGCAAGCCTAGTTAAGGCTAATTCCCACCAGTAGCATTAGCGATTCCTACCAGTGTGAGTAATCCGAATCCCATGGCAGATCCCTTCCAGCCAGAAGACCCAGCCGGCCAGCCACAAATGGCTGCCCGGCTATGCTGTTAAGCTAAGTAATCTTAAGGCTTCACGCTACGAGCTAAAAAGAACAGAAACGCATATCCTAACTAATTTGCCTGCAAAAATCTCAATTTACGTATTAACCACTGCGCTTATGGTTCTACGTTTTAATGGTACATGCTTCCATATCCTTCAAATGCATCCGAAGACTTTTGATCCACCTCATGATTTTACAAAGTGGTTACAGAGATGATGAAATTCATAGACTTTAGAGGCATTTTGTAGATTCTGCATTTACAAGCCAAATAATCTCCTTTCCCCACAATGAGCCACCATGTTTACTGCAGATGAAATGCACAGATTTTAGTTACTCCTTACAAACTGCAAATTGAATCGGCAATTGTTCTCCATAAAAGTCAGTTACACCTTCAGCACATGATCTTGACAGACGCTATACATTCCTTGTTAATTCTGCATTAACTCAGAAAATTGTTTTTGTATTGACACTATTCTATGCGATGATCAAAAATCATGAAGACTTGAAGATTTTCCCAAGCACGAAATACTTCATGGCAACTCTGCATTGCCTCAGTCATAGCGATCCACCATACAATTTCCGGTTCAGAATGCTGCCCATAGACTGTTGAAGGTCCTAAAAGGTATTTTGGCAAAATTTGACCTAGCAAACCTTTTTTCACAACAATTCACCTTACAATCAATACAGATGATGTGCTTCAAACATTTCAGCTATTTTTTATTGTCCAGCCAGTACTTTTCTGTTAAATGTACGTCGCTTGGTTTGGGGGTTTTGTTTACTTTTTATCTCAGCGACAATCGAGGAATTGCTTAGAGCGATTGGTGATAGGTACAAGCATATATGGTTTGTCCCAAAAGTAATAAGACTTTTTTTTCAAAAAAAGAGTTTTATTTATCAAACATATAATAAAACTTAATACTCTACAAGATAGTCTCCTCCTGCGTCTATATACCTTTGCCCATGTGTTTTCCATGCATCGAATGTCCTATGGAACTCGCTTTTGGGGATGCTGCTAAGAAGGCACCTCGTCGTGGTCTTTTGAATGTTGTTGTTGTTCAGGGTCTCCAGATGCTTTCCTTTCAGCTCCCTTTTCACCTTTGGGAGAAAGAAGTCTGCCGGGGCTATAGGAGGTCTGTGGCACCGACGAAACACCGATCCGGGTCAGATAGGAGTTGACAACGATGGTGGTGGGATAAGACTTTTGACACAAGTTTTGCGCAAATCCAAGTCTTTCGTAACAGTTCGATGAACATCTGTTTTCGGCAAATTGAATTGTTCTGACATCAAACGATCGAACACTCATTCGGCGGTCTTAGTTCAGCAAATCTCGCGCAGGAGGGACATCCTGATGATGGACGCTCAGAAGGAGCCTCATCGGCGACTTCCTCCTGGCCGTCTTTGAACGACTTGTGCCACTTTTCACCTGCTAGTGCTTGTACGACAAGCAATCATCCTTGAAGGCTTGAGTGAACTAATCGAACTTTTCATTGCCGTCTTTTGGAGTTTAACGCAAAATTTTAATCGCACAGCATTGCTCTAAAGTTCTCTCTAAGACGGCGGCTATGCGGGGGGCTTCACTAAAATTGACCTCCCACCACTCCCGAGAGCTCGTAGACAGCTGAACCTGGTGTCTCTGGAAAGCCTAGAGTCCTCCCTACCACTTCCAACTGGTCGCGAAGGTATGGGCAATAGTCTCATAGTAAAAACGAGCTGATGTGTGCATCACATGACTTCCTTTTACTCCAATTTAATGTCATTTTCCCATTATTGACAATTTTAATGATTCAATAGTTTACTCTCTAAATATCCCCAACAATGGCCAAATCAAAACCAGATTTTTTAAAAAAAATCGCCAAATTTGTCGCCGTTGGCGACAAAACATGGCGACCAAAAGACTGGCAATATATCGCCAAGTGTCCGCCAAATTATAACACCATTTGAGTTTACATCGAAATTAAAAATGATTTCCCTCCAAAAAGGGGCAAAAGACCCTCTTAAGAACATCCGAATGCAACCAAAAGGGAAGGTGCACAACCAGACCCCACTAGGAGTCCTCATACCAAATTTAAACTTTCTAGGACATACCGTTTTTGAGTTATGCGAGATACATAAGCACATACATACAGACGTCACGAGAAAACTCGTTGTAATTAACTCGGGGATCGTCAAAATGGATATTTCGGCTGTCTGTACGTTCCTAGGCATATATCCACCTGTGGTCGAGTCGAAAAAAAAAAACCCCCAACATTCATTCGGGGGTGAGCAAAATAGAAATTAAGGCCGATTTTTGAGTGAAATTTTTTTCGCGAATACAATACTTCCTTTCTCGTAAAAGGAAATAAAAATCAGTCTTATTACTTTTTTGACAAACCGTATACTATATGGCAATTCTAAAATTTAGAAATTGAATTTATTGAATGTCACCAACTACGCAATGAAAAGTTTTCAATGGTGATAAATAAATTAAAATCGCCAAAAAAAAAAAAAAATGCGCCAAGCATCGTACCTTTAACCGAAAAGAACCGACTAAGTCAAATCATCTTCCCTGTAATGATAGACTTATGTAGTACTTTCCTAATTCCAGTTTCCCCTTACACATTGACTGAAGATTCATACATATTCTGCCCTGTCTTAGAAAACGTCCTACCTTACGCTCTGATGATTATTATCTTCACAGGATTTTAATGCTTCTGACGGAGAAGAAAATATTTTCCAAGATGAGAGAAGTTGATTAAAGTATTTTCTAAGGTAAGAGATGAGGAAAATATTGTTAAAGGTTCCGGTGCAGCTTCAAACTTTCTTCAAAGGACGACACAGTACTTCAGAAAAACACAGGAGATTTATTGACACTATGTACAGGAAAGATCGTTAACAACTGCTAAATTAATCATCAGCAATTAAGCAAATATCAATCAACACCGTAAACTCAACGGTTACACACGTATTTACATCCAAATACGCAAAACAACACAGCGAAATGCCTCGCAATAAACAGAGCTAATACACTCTCAGTACAACTTCTCAATCGAGACTAACTGCGGCACGGCTATTTATGGACATCGAAAGAAACCTCTCAAATGATATTCCACAAGATTCCCGAAGTTTCCTTCTATTTTCTTTTTATTCATTCACAAACCTCATCAATGAAAAATAGGGGGACCGTATACTTCAGCCGAATGTATGGGGGCTGTATATTCATTACACGAATCTATTTACAGGTTACGTTACTACAATAATTCTAGATGAAAGATAATTTAATAAACGCCAAATTTAGCTAGATTACGACAAATTAATCACAAAGATAATTACTGTAAAAAAATTTGTAACAATATTTTCCTCTCTACACTCAACAGAGGATGAATTTAAAGAATACTAGATGTTTCTTAAACACTCTGTATTGACTCTAAGAAAACACCATGATGATCTACCATTCGCTCCTGAGATAAATGTGATACTCACTCCTTGTTACTCCTTACAAATTTTATGGTGGCTTGATGAACAATACTCGACAAAAGAGCTTTACCAATTCAAGATACTCTTTATAAATTCAGCATTGAATCGAGAAACATCATCCGCAAAGACTCATTAAATGATCTGCACAGAATCTAGCTCTTCCTTATAGACCCATTCAAAATTTGATATAATTGTTCTCAGTAAATTCTAAATATTTCATCTCTTACACTCTATATGGGGCTTTACCTATTAGATTTACAAACCAGAAAAATTGTAAACATAAAAAATAATTCATTCCCGTAACGCCACAAAACATTATCGATTATTTAGAAACAATCGATTATTTAGATACATATCGATTATTTAGACATAAAAGTTTCTTTTGAAAGCTATCATTAGCTATCATAGATCATTTATGTCTCATACAGTTTAAAAATATTCTATGCTTTCAGCATCAACAGACCTTGACAAAAGTTGAAAAAAGGTTTTATGGAAATTTCCCATGCACTTAATCGTCTTCAATGACAATAGTATTTCAACAAACGCTAAGAGTTTATACTTTTGCGCAATTCGCACGGCTTTGCCCGTAGTAAAAAATTAAAAGGTCATTTGGTTCGCCTGTATATTAATGGATGATGAATTTCTCGCCAATTTGCTATGTTAATTTGCCTGCTCATGTTGATGGGTCCACGTTAAGATAATTTACTCGTCCATGGTATGATAATTCAATCTTTCATGTTATAATAATTGCTCGGTAAAATGTACTTAAAATTGGAATAGAAAAAGAACAAAACCTAATTTTCGAAAAATCGCTTCGAGGTGTTCACGCTATGCTACGAACTAATTTTGTGCCAAATTTCAGTAAAATGGGCTGAACGGTCGAGGCGTTATGCGCGTAACAGAGACCCAGAGATCCAGACACACAGACTTTCAGCTTTATTATTAGTAAAGATTACAGAATGAAACTTTGGTAATAAACTGAAGCAAGTGGGAAAGACCTCAAAAGGGAATGTTAAAAATGTGTGAAATGTGAAAAGTATAGAAATTAGAAGTTGATGGTTTACAATACTGAAATCATACACTGACATTGAAAATGCAGCGCGAAGAAGGCGTGGTCAGAAATTTATGCCAATTTCAGGGCAGATGCAGGTCATTGAGTTATGTAAATACAGTGCCCGCCGCTTATTAAAATCACATTCGTTCTGAGGACATTTTATTTTATAAAGCGACTGATTTTATAAACCGGCGCTCATGCACTGAAAAAATTAAAAGGTTTTTAAGTATAAATACTCTAAAAAAGAAATAATTTACGATTAGTTGTATTTTATTTTTAGTCTAGTTGTATTGTATTATTTTAGTTCAGTTGCAAAATACAGTTGACATTTTAACTTACATAAGGTACATTTTTAAAATTTCACAAGGGTCTTAAAATATTGACTTATTGTTGTTTGAATAAGAGAATTTGAAAGTAAAGATTGAGAAATCCCAAATTTAATTGCAACATCACAGTTCTGCGAAGAGGAAACAGGCAGCACCAACTAAATATATGGCTCTGAAACAATTCTCTTGAGACTGCTTCATTCTTCTTCTTCTTTTTTTTTTTTTTCATTCAACTCCCCAAGAAAAAAAAACGATGTGGAATTTGTTATTTTATTAGTGCAGCAATGTTTTAAATCTTTGAAAAAAAAAATAATAAAATCCTGGTTCTATTCAGAGAAGAATTAACATATGCTCTCCAAAAGTTTGATTTTATGAAACGGCGAGGATGATTTTATAAAGGATAAACCTAACATGTTTTGATATAGAAATGATTCTGTTCTTCCAGATTTGATTCTATAAAGCGGCTGATTTTATTATCCAGTGATTTTATTAGTGGCGGGCACTGTAATGTGAAATGCGCAGCTCTCCAACGCACGTCAAGTAAGATATAAAGGTAGGAACTTTTAAAATGGACAATAATTCGTTCCATTAATTTCTGCCAGACAAATCATCGAATAAATTTCGTTTTCGTCTCGGCGGATTCGTGTAATAGGAGAGAATGCCAGGCCGTCGTCAACGGAGGCACTTCCTGCGGGCAGACGATTTTACGAGGTGTATGGTGGTTGGACTGAGAAGTGCAGGTTGGTCCTTACGTCAAATCGCAGCTGATACCAGCATGAGTGCGTCCAGGTGCATCGACTGTGGCGATCTCCCAACATGCTCTACAAAGTGTACAGTTGCTTCCGTGGCCATTGTACTCTCCTAATCTGTCACTAATCGTACACGTGTGCAGAGCCCGATCATTCTGAGATTGCTCATGAGGAACATATCTAATTCAGGGCCCCCCTAGGGTCCGACTAAGATTTTTGAAGACACTGGGCAAGAAATTCACTTTGTGCTCTCTCCCTCCCCCTATTCTCACTTATTCTATATCATGAAGCTATAAAATATTTCGATTCTTGCGTAGTAACACCATACTAAATTTGGTGGTACCTCATATATTTAAAAAGTAGAAGAGCAGTATACGATAATTGTATAAGACTTGGTTAAACTTTGCCCGTTGCAGTAAACCGTAAATATCAAAATTATCTATGATATAACTTTTAATAGTAAACACAGACTAAACTTGGAGTGGTTTTAGGATTTGCAAAGAGATCAAATTTTTAAAGGGAATTTTTATCAACGAATAAGAGATTTTTTCCTTGTCTTGGAACTTGCAAAAATATCAATTATATCATTGTACTCTAGATTCTGCGTGAAATCATTACTTTCAATTAGCATGATAAATTAAGGAGAATTTGGGCCCCCCTGAAATCAAAGAAGAGGGGCCCCGCTTGCCCCTGCAGTAATCAGGCTCTGCACGTGTGGGATGTGATTGGACGCTGTTTGCAAACTCTGTCACTGCCTCGTTCAGAGGACGAACTTTGGAAAATAGTTAGCAGGTCCATCCCTCAGGACACCATCTGCACTTTCATTGACTCTGTACTTAGACTCATTTCTTTGTATATCGTCGTTCGCGGTGATCCTACATTCTACTGAGTCGACACAGTTCTCGTTTGGTAATCTGAATATCGGTTACTTATTGTTCCTTTGCTGTGTCTGTCTTTATTGCCAAATTTAATCCCTTCCGGACCCTTCCTTCTTGGCATTTTCAATGTCGAGCGGTGTATGTAGAATACTAAATAAACATTGGTGGCTTTGAAACATTAAGAAAACCCCTCATGCAAATTTCCAAAGTAGCAAACATATTTTAAGTCTCAGATTACGTACATCAGGATTTCTCACCTGTATGCTGCTGTCGTACTTGCTCTTCAGGAAGCGTCCAACCTGTTCGAAACTGGGCAGCTTGTTCCAGCATGTCTTCAACTCACATGATCCGGACACTCCGTGGCAGCGGCATTTGAGCTCCATCTGACGGGCAATCGCCTGTAAAAGACACATAGTTGAGAGGAATACGAGCGATAAAAGCTTTGGAATGCCAGTTGGTACCATCGAGAAGGAACGAAAGGTGGAGAGAGTGAAGCCTTCAGTTCTCGAAGCAAGTATCCCAAGTCACGTGATACATTTGAAAGTAAGGTATTGGACAAAATCAGATTTCTTTCACTCGTTCCACCTAAAAAGCGTCTTTCATTCGTTGAAGTTGAACAAACCATTCGACTTGAAATCTTTGCCTCAACATTTCCTAAGCCAATAATTGGACTTGTTTCCTCCATCCAGTTACTAATTCTTGCTCTAAGTTTAATATAGTATGACGGCGAACAAATAACCCAAATTGTCAATCATTTGAGAAAACGGGTTCATCCCTTAAAATAGGTAGCGAAGGAAGAAAGGACACGGGCTATGTTTTGGAGTTTAGCAACAATTTGGCGATATGAAAAAAAAATTTACTCCTAGTATATTTTCTTTACGTGATTATTTTGACCTAAAAGATTCAAGTTGCGGCAATAACTGCGTTGAGTTGGCGAAAAAGTAAAAATGTCGAGGCCTTGCATTCTTTATTGCACCCCTACTCGAGCCAATTTTTAATTGAAATTAATTATCGGGAGTGTTGTTATCTCTGAGCAATGGCTATACTGAAAGAAGCAAAACCAAGACCCACCCACTTACGTAGGATGTGACCTGTCCAATGAGCCTTGACCGCACAAAATTAAAATGTTTTACCTCTTTGGTTATTTTCTTAAATCCCAAGGTGACGTATTCAATCTATAGAACCAATGACGCACTTGCAAATTCCGTTCCAACTTTTCGTTTCACGGGGCGGAGCAAAAGCTCACCTTTTTGTCGTCGGACACTCTTGAAGCTAACAGGTGTAGCAAGTTGACGGAGTCCGTGGGTCACGAAGAAGTCGTGAACAGAGTTTGTCATCAAGCAGAGAAAGTTAAGGGCTACTATTTCAGCCACCGACATGAAACATGCTTTTGCTTGATTGTTTTGTGACTTCCGTCGCTCAGCCGAATTTCAATGAAATCAGGATATCATTTATCTTTTTTTACGAGAAGTACTTTGTATAATTCTAGTTGACAGAATTAAACGAATGATTTATTGGGGAATTATCACTCTAAGGGGAATGCAAAGACTTATCCATTTCTAATGATCGCCAATAGAGACGTACCGAGTACTCAGTAACTACTCGGTACTCGGCCAATTTGCCGAGTACTCGGTACTCGACCAAATTTTGATCAGATACTCGGCCAATACCGAGTAGTTGTAAAAAATTGAATATTGTTCAAAGCAGATTTTACAATTAATAAAAAATTGCAAGCATATAATATACATTTACAATTTAAATTTACAAGTCAAATTCAAATTTTGAGAATAATGAAGTTTGTTATGCTTTAATGGAGTAAATCTCATATTTTAATGCCTTAAAAATTAATGAAACTTATTTATTAAAAATGGGGCAAAAAAGGTAATTACAGAAAATATGAAATTTTTATACTATTAAATGGATTTTTGCCACAAACAAAATTATGTATAAAAAGCATAAAAATACCTTTTCTTAAAAAATAAAACAACGTTAAAAGCACAAATGTGCAGGAACACTGCAGACACGTGTTTTGGCATTAGAAGGAATGCTTTTTTCAATGCACAAAATGTGAGCTTATGGATTTAAAGACATCTGACAAAAATCGGATTTTTTTACATTCATTAGCTCACATTTTATGCACTGAAAAAGATGTTCCTTGTAATGCAGAAACACGTTCCTACAGCGCTCCTGCACATTTGTGCTTTTTTGCACGTTGTTTCATTGAAATCATTGTAAATAATTTTTAAAAAATTATTTACGTTTGGCGGACTAGAAGTATAGATTGATATAATTTGTCCAACTTGATCAATCCTACCTTTTGTGTATTTGTTTATTTTTAATTTAAAAAATAACTTATTTGTAAGATTATTGACACAAACAAAATCTTTTAAATAATGCATAATTAAATTTCAGCTGGAATTTTGTTTTAAAAACGATTAGTTGGACATGGAGGTCTATACTACTATTCTAATGAGTTCAAAATTCGTCACGTGTGTCTCGGTGGTTTTTCTTAAAACATAATTGGAACTCGGCTACTCGGCCAAAGTGCTACTCGGTACGTCTCTAATCGCCAATGTACTGTGCAAAGACTTGCCACGTGACCGGTTGGGTGGCATAATGGTTCAAAACTAATGACTAATAAGCTTTGAGATTTTGCTAGTCAACTCTACCAATGACCAACTGTCGCGTGTGTACAATACAGAGTCTATAAAAACAAAGTTTGAGAAAACATCAAATGAGCTTAATAAATGGAAGCGAAGTCTCCACCCGCAAGAATTAGTTCATTAATTAAGATGCATTCCGCAAAGAGCTGACCTGGTTCTCCTCCCTGGAACAAATTTTCTCCAATGAGCAAAAGGAGGAAGGTTTTCATAATCCAATTCAATTAGAGCATCGGACGCTTTTGCTGCATCATGCGACAAACAGCTTGGTCACATCGAGCAAAGTGGTAGGTTCTTATCGTCTGCAGCTGCAGCTGAGCCTAAGACTTTAATTATTATTATTTTCAGCTCGCGTGAGTGGCAATGCTTAAATTTATTTTTCTTGATAGAACAAAAAGATTCCTACCATCGTCATTAAAGGGGACTGGGCGACGTTAAATATGCTCGTGGTTTCAATGTCCTCCAAGTGAAACGATACCTCTGGGGGTGCTAGTACCAGGTAGCTATTAGCTCCAGGACTAGTTCTAAATTCTCATTAACTGTTCGATCCGGTGATGGTGCTGCCATCTATCGGTATAAAAAAATAATGGAGGCAAGGCACTTAGTATGCAGTCCTCGACATAAATACAGTTGTAGTCAATTGTGACCCGGAATCGGAAAAAGATTCCTTAGTAGCAATAAGTCAAGCAGCGTTGCTGCATCACATTCTTTTCTTTCTGAAATATCTCGATCATTCTAAGGGATATTTATTTCTGAATTTATGTTAAATGTTACGTTCGTGTGTTGTAATAAATGTTCAGTATAGTTATGCAAGTATATTTTATTGCGAACTCACACCAAAAGCGGCTCTACAAACTCTTAAAGTCACGTAGCCCACCATACTCAACCACAAAGGGCAAACTGAATGAAATGCTTTTCTGAGTACTGGTCGTCTCTTTGATTCGACAGATAAAACGGTCCATTATTATCCTCTCTAATTCATCACTTTTTCCAGCGAGTGCGAAACAAAATTTTTTTTCCCAGGGTGTTTTTTCTAAATACAGGGGGTCAAACATGATTCTTCAATTACATTTGTCTTCTGTATTCGAAGCTATTCCATTTAACTCTTCATAAATAATGTTTTTCTCGTCATGAAAAGTGTGAGTACATTTTTTGAGACACCCTGTATAATGGCCCCATGTGTTTAAAAATATTTATTTCTATATTTTCTCTCATTATCAATATATGTATATGTAAGTTTTCAATGCATATGGCAGCATTTGTCTCTACATAGTATAAAATGAAGTCCCCAAAAAGCGTCTGTGTGTTTGAACTCGCAAAACTCGAGAACTACCCGGCCGATTGTGCTGAAATTTTCACAGTTTGTTCCTTTAAGTCCTGAAAAGGTTTGCAGACCAGTTCGAATAAAAATTCGATGAAGACTTAGTTTTTTTATTCCAATTTACTTCCAATTTTAACATAAATTGTCAAATATGGGGGTAAAAAATTACTTGCACATATTAATATTACATGTCGTTAGAAAGGGTAGAATTTACCGCGTTCTACGCAGTTTGTTTTAATGCTCTAACTTTATTACGACGGGAGTTATTTGCGTTTTTCGCTCGAATTTTTTTAGGCTTAGCTGAAATTTAGGCACTACTTTCTTCATTAAATAAATCAATAAAAAGTGAAGGAATTGTCCCACAGCTTTCTTTTTAACGCCATTAGACAAATCGATCTTTTTTACTCCAGATCTAACTCGACCTAGGGTCGAAAAAATAAGCTTTTATCTCAAAAGGAAAAAAAGTTACAAGCCTTTTTAAATTAAGTTTAAGAAATCGCGATTCCATTCAAATTGTGAACCATTTTCTTTCGCATTTTAATTCCTTAAACTGATTTTATTTTGTGTTTCCATGGTTACGCATTTTAGATCATCTTTCTGGATTTAATTTCTTAAAAGTATTTTAATATCTGTCGTCATTGTTTGGAAGGGAAATCATGATGGTTTTTTTTTAGTTATTTTTTACGCCTGATTGTTGAATATACGTCACTTGACACAATTTTTATTTTCAAGGTAGACCGGGCAAAGCCGGGCAAATCAGCTAGTTAACATATAAAACTTGTCAAAAAGAAAGTAAGTTAGCCACCACTATTATAGAGAAATAACTTCTGCCAATGTGCAAAAATCAAGCCTGAAAGAGATTTGTTGGTTGAATAACGAATACAATAATGCAAAACCGAAGACTGTCCCAGCAATGCTCTAACAACGTATTCTCATTGCTACGAAGATCTGTCATCTATATCCGCGCGCTAAAACTGTTGCGCCTCTGTTCTAAACATTGCTCCAAGTGAGAGAATTTTTTCAGGACTTATTAAGTTCAAAAACATGGCTAATAACAACACTGGCGCGAAAGAGATAGGTCGGCTGTGGCCGTTTAATACAAAATCTACTAGCGCGGTCAAACGACCGATTTTTAGATCTTAACCCAAAATTGCTGAATTCCAAGCAGGGCCGACGAGAGGCCATGTCAGCCGAGTCGGAAACTAGGGGCTCTGTATTTTGGGGGCCTGACTAGGAATTATAGTACAGTAGGCGCCGCTTAATGTGATCACTTTGGGACAAATACAATTTGATAACGATAACCGAAAAGATTCCAGGAGACACAAAATAATGATTTTTTTCCAATTAAGGTGCATTTATTTTGGCAACCTCAACTTAAAATCATAATGACTCAACTGAACGCAGTTTAAAATTATAAATTATTAAATTAACTTCGCTTTGTTTTCAATCTCAACACAATTCTTTTACAGCTTACAAAGTAATGGCAACAATAGAGGTCCTACATCAATGCCTGCAACATGTCCAGCGACTGAATTTTTTTAGGTGCAAAAGAAAGTTATCTTAGGGGGAGTCTGTGGTCACTTGGAGACGAAATCTCTGTAGCTTCATTCCTAGAAAATTTTTGAACTGCTATTGAAAACCACAATTTGCTACACAGGTTTTGCCTATGTATTTCTGTTAATTGAGGAACAAAAACGGGGAAAAAATTGAAAGTTTATGAAAAAGTGATAACAATAAACGAAGACACTGATTACAATATCCGACTTTTTTAACGCGTGTTAATATACAAGTGTTCCGGGACTTCGTGATTCCTATAACAATAAGCGAATGATAACATTAACCATGATCACATTAAGCGGCGCCTACTGTATTATGAATCCTATAAGTTTAAGGCGAGGAGGGTGGTGACTGACAACAGGTTACTGACTACAGGTGGTGACTGACTGGCCTCTTGGCGGCCCTGATTCTTGGTATATAGATTTCCTATTACTATTCCAAATACTTTTAATCAAACCAACCAACCAAGGTGTAGGCTTAGTTTACAAAACCTTTAATTGTAAACTTTATTCAAATCTTGTAACAACCCATCCACAAAGAATGCGCGTTCAAACCATCAATGTCTGAGCTCAATTTATTTGCTAATCCCACCACACCCCGAGTTATTTTAAGCGCTTACGCTAAACTTTAATTTCCAGATGCTCGCGTAAGGTCAAAAGGAGCACTATTAACCTCTTCGCGTTTCTCAAATTTACAACAGCAAAACGAAATATTTCGCTTCGTTGACCCCACTAACCCCTTTCTTACGGAATAACCGTTCACAGCACATTCTCAACTGTACAATTCCCAGATGATTAAGAGGTCTTCCACAGCATTCGCTGCACAGATCTTAATTATTTTACTCAAAACTAGACTATATAACTAAAATTTGTGCACACAAAAGACAACGTGTTTGTGCCTGCTTGCTATACAAACCCACACCGTCTGAAATATTATGGAGAAAAAATTAAAAGATCTGCGATGCGACTCTGACTATGTAAAATGCGATACTCCCAATAACTTTTATTTATTTTTTTGAGCAATCATGATTGCTTATTGTTCTCACTTGACTGTTTTGATGTGCTATCATTTTATTTTCCCGCCAGCACCCTCCGCACCATCACCGTCGACCGGCTCCTCACGATGCTGCTCCTATAGCGAAAGCCGTCTCCAGGTTGCATCCATGTCCTACACACACGCGCATACATACACAACTACACATACACATACACACACACAAACACATACAGACACCTACACGTACACACACATACACACAACTACCCACAGATTCATGCCTGCACACAGACACAAACACATATGCCTACACACACATACACATACCCCATCCCACCCCACACACACATTCATACACACAACTAACCACACACTTATGCGAGCACACAGACACAAACACACATGCCTACACACACATACACATACCCCCTACACACAAACACACATACCTCCCACACACAAACACACACGCCTACATACACACACTCGTGATTGGGAAAAACATAATTTGACTTCAAAATGTGAAAATTCAAATTATTTTTTTTTTTTTTTTTCACAACATGAAATTGTTTTCGGACATAGGGCTCATAGGAGCAAATGTGATACTCTAATAAGACAAACCGCTATCCAAAAAAAAAATCAGTTTGATAATTTAAAAAATATTTTAGGGGGAAATACCCGCATGAGTCTCTCAACTTGCTCCAAATGTTCATGCTTTTGAACTTAGTACCTCACCAGGCCTTCAGAAGAATGTTAATGGTTTATGTGATGCTTCCTTTTCCCTTCCAAATAAAAACTAGTATGTTGTGGCCATCACGAAACTTTCTTCTATATTTTTCTTTTTTTTTTTTCTGATCCCTCCCCATGCTTGATGAGGAAGCAATATTCCCAACAAAAACAAAATTTCACACGAAAAAACTTGACGACCATTCCAATGTCTGAATTATTGCAAAAGCAAAGCAAAAAGCGAAAAATGAAAGTTATTTTAAAAGCCTTGCTTAAATTAATTACAAATATTTTATTTATTAACAAACATAAGATGGCAACAGTTAAAAATTTTAAATCATTGAGATAATATTTCCGATCATTTTCATTCAATTAAAATCACGAGAAATACGCAGACGACAATCTATTACGATTTATCTTTCTTATTGTTGCATTAATAAAGCTATTTTTACTCGCAACAAAAAAAAAATAAATAAATAAATCAACACCTCTTGGAGCGATTGGCGTCCAAATTGAACCAAAGCCTGTTTACATATGGATTCACATATATTCCAAATTTCAACCAGAACGCAGCATTACTTCTTGAGATAGGGCACTCACAATGGAAAAAAAGAACGGGTTGATTGCGCTACCCCCTTTTTAGCTGTTGACACCAAAATAAAATCAGCTCTTATACCCAATAAATTTTTCTTTCATTCCGTTCATTATTTCTTGAGACACAGCAGTCACAATTGACGACAAAAAACGTTCTATAGCTCAACCCCCGTTTGAGTTATTGACACCAAAATTGAATCAGCACCTGTTCCTGTTAATGGCAACATATGGACCAAATTTTGTTTGATTCCGCCAGTTACTTCCTGAGGAATAGCAAGCACGCGTAACTCAAAAAACGTCCCATTGCTCCACCCCCCTTGGAGGGATTCGCGCCAAAAACCAATGGGCACAAGTTCACATAGCGGCACATATGTGTACCAAATTTCGTTCGATTTCATGCGGTAGTTTTTGCTGAAGAGCGGCCAAAAAAACTGGTCACACACAGACGTGACACACACACACACACACACACACAGACAGACAGACATTTTCCAAAAATAGTCGAAATGGACTCAGCACACCTCAAAACGTTCGAATCCGTCAAAATTCGAAATTCGAAAATTTGCACGAATCCAATACTTTCTTCTATTAGATATAGAAGAAAGTAAAAATGGCAATAACACTGTCGGAAATTTAAAAAAAAAAGGGGGAGGCTAGCCGTTACTAAAAAGTGGAACGTTATGGGGGGAAAAGGGGTTATATTTGGATTTAGGCGGCCATTTTACATAAGAATCAGAAAGAATTGGGTCAGAAGCATTCTGAAGGTTTTTTTTTTTTTGCCGCGCAGGTACCTCAAATCTCAAGACACAAATAGTTACGTTGTGTCGTAGTCGTTACCACTGCTAATCTCTTGTCTCAAGATACTATACGTCCACGTGTTACCTAGTAGTCGTAATTCGTATTGTTACAAATTCTGTAAGTAGTAATTATTTTTGAGATTAATTTGTCGTAATCTAGCTAAATTTGGCGTTTATTAAATTATCTTTCATCTAAAATTATTGTACCAACGTAACCTGTAAATAGTTTCTTGTAATGAATATACAGCCCCCATACATTCGGCTGAAGTATATGGTTCCCTCATTTCTGAATGATAAAATTTGTGAATGGAAAGAAATAAGATAACGGTCTACGATTTTCGAGAAGCATTTCGAATATTGTGGACACTTTTCAATGTTAATAAATAGCGTCCCGCATGATAAAAAATCAGTCTCGAGTTAGTTTTTGCTTGTGAATCGTTGCAGCGGTACGCTGGAGGGCATGTATTGCTCTGTTTTGTGAAGCCTTTTGAGCTGTATTTTTGCTTATTTGGATGTAAATACGTGTGTAACCGTTGAGTTTACGGTGTTGATTGATATTTGCTTAATTGCTGATGATTAATTTAGCAGTTGTTAACGTACTTTCCTGTGCATACTGTAAATAAATCTCCTGTGTTGTTCTCAAGAACTGTGTCGTCCTTTCAAGAAAGTGGAAGCTGCACCAGAACCCTTAACAGTATAAACCGGTAAAAATGTATTTACCATCATATATCGCCGTTTTGAAACTACAGGCTATGTTACCTTGCAGCTGCAGGCAGTGTAAAACCAATAATAGCTTCAGTTACCAACTACCACAGGGTGGTTCAAAAGAACTTTTTTTCAGCTAGAGTTCAGGACACCCCCTATTTTTTTTTAGACTTACTAATAGTATTAAAATGCAAAAGCTTTAGCTTCTTACTCAATTTTTTTTAACAGGATGCTCAATGACCCCTTAATTTAACATTAGCCGTAGTATAGAAAATGCCACAAGTTTCGAAACAATTCATTTTCCCTGATGTTTTTTCGTAAATAATTATTTATTGCAATGTATATACATATTACTAGTATATATTATAATATGTTGCATTGTTTTTTCAGTTCAATGTATTGTTACAAATTCTGTAGATAGTTAATTATTTTTGTGATTAATTTTTCTAAATTTGGCGTTTATTAAATTATCTTTCATCTAAAATTATTGTAGTAACGTAACCTGTAAATAGTTTCTTGTAATAAATATACAGCCCCCGTACATTCGGCTGAAGTATACGGTCTCCTCATTTCTGAATGATAAAATTATTGAATGGAAATAAAATAACGGTCTACGATTTTCGGGAATCTTGTGGAATATTTGAGAGTTCTCTTTCGATGTGTATAAAAAGCCGTTACGCATGATAAAAAGTCAGTTTGGATTGAGAATTTGTACTGAGAGTGTATTAGCTCTGTTTATTGCGAGGCATTTCGCTGTGTTGTTTTTCGTATTTGGATGAAAATACGTGTGTAACCGTTGAGTTTACGGTGTTGATTGATATTTGCTTAATTGCTGATGATTAATTTAGCAGTTATTGACGATCTTTCCTGTACATAGTGTAAATAAATTTCCTGTGTTTTTCTCAAGAACTATGTCGTCCTTTCAAGAAAGTTGGAAGTCGCACTGGATCTGTTACAGTATTTTTTTAACCTCCTTCTCCATGCTTATGAAGTTTGGGGGAGGGAGTTGAGCGCCCTCTTTCAGTTGAAATAGAAAGCTAAAATTCTTCCAGTAAAGTAGACCCTCGTTTTACGCGGGTTCATTTTACGTGGTTTCGATTATACGTGGTTTAAAATTTGACACCTTTATTTTATTTTACGCGGTGAGTTTCGGTTTTACGCGGATGCGCGGTATGCAAACAGATAAAATTTCCCCTCTTTCAAAATCCAAAAAAAAAAAATCCAATTTTAAACTGTTTTTTGCTTGCTAATAATCGAGCTTGAGCCACTGGAGACATTTTATGTGTTCGATTCCAGAGTTCCAGAGCTCGTTCTAGAAGTAAAGTTATTCAACCCACACTGTTCAGAAC
The DNA here is from genome assembly GCF_026930045.1 of Uloborus diversus. Classification (NCBI taxonomy): domain Eukaryota; kingdom Metazoa; phylum Arthropoda; class Arachnida; order Araneae; family Uloboridae; genus Uloborus; species Uloborus diversus. The sequence goes on from NC_072732.1 coordinate 217,865,906, forward strand.
TCACTTGAAGAAGAGGTTTTAGGAGTGACAAAGGAGGCCAAAACCAACGAGGATACCGACGTCGGTGACACAATACCAAAAATGTTCCCATTGCAAATTTTGAGCCATTCCTAGACAATAGAAATGATCTTTCTGATTTGTTAGTGAAGGAAGATTCTATCATGGAAATGACGCAAGTGATCATGGATGCGTTAATGCGCTGCAAAGAACTACAGAGAAAAATTTTTAATGGCTGTCAAAATACTATCATAGCCAGCTTATTTTTATAAACACAAAACTAGTTCATGTTTTCTTTATGCATGTTGTGCATATATATCGATATAAGTAAACAAACTTATTACAAAATTAGTCATCGCTAAAATGAAATATTATTTTCCATCACCTATGGAACCTAACCCCTATTTTGACACTATAATTAGGTCTCAATTTACGCGGTTTTGATTTACGCGGCATTTCCGTGGAACGTAAACCACGCGTAAGTCGAGGGTCTACTGTATTATTACTATCCACAAGTCTAAAAATATTGAGGGGTGTCCCGTTATCCAGGAGAAATTTTTTTTACGTGTATTTTTGACCCACCCTACTGTACTGTCCTTAACTTTTGATGCCGAGACAGATGTAGCAAAGCTGCCTTCACTTCACAGTAGCTATTCTATTTTCTTCATCCGTTCTAATATTTTTACTTCCTTTTACAGAAAAGGAAGTATTGTATTCTCAAAAAAAATTTCGCTCAAAAATCGGCCTTAATTTCTATTTTTCTCACCCTGAATGAATGTTGAGTTTTTTTTTTTTTTTTCGACCCGGCCACACACGTGGATATATGCCTAGAAACCTAAAGACAGTCGAAATATCCCGAGTTAATTACAACGAATTCTCTCGTGGCGTCCGTATGTACGTATGTATGTGCTTATGTATCTCGCATAACTCAAAAACGGTATGTCCTAGAAAGTTGAAATTTGGTACGTATACTCCTAGTGGGGCCTAGTTTTGCTCATTCTCTTTTGGTTGCATTCGGATGTTCCTAAGGGGGGGGGGGGTCTTTTGTCCCTTTTTGGTGGGAAATCATTGTTAATTTCGATGTAAACTCAAGTGATGTTCTAATTTGCTGGACAATTAGCGATATATCGCTTTTTTTTTTTTGGTCGCCAAGATTTGTCGTCAACTTGGCGACAAATTTGGCGACTTTTTTTCATTTGGTTTCAATTTGGCCATTGTTGGTGCCAATTAAAATTGCCAATAATGGGTAAATGACATTAAATTGGAGTAAAAGGAAGTCATGTGATGCACACATCATCTCGTTTTTATTTATTCTTTTGCATCTCACAAATGCAGATTCGATCGAACATTAACGAGAGGTAACAACGGCACTGTCAGAGTGCGGTTAATGTGCTGTTACAGCAGCTTGCCAGCATCTTCTGATGCAATTAAGAATCAGGCGAAGACTGCGAACATCCATAATTCATTGCGGCTTCCCACGGAGATTGGAGGAGTGGGAGATGCCTACAAGAGGTACTCCTTCGCGTAATACAGGTGGGAGTTGCAATTTACACTGCCAGCTGTCCCTCCAGGTCTCGTATTCGTCGATTTCAGACGAGGAAATACATACCAACTGTTCTGAAAGGGGAAGATATTTGTCTGGATTCCTAAACTGATCCACTGATGGGTAGCGAGTTGAATTTTGTTACTGTATATCAGTCGTTCGTTAAAGAATTCTCCGATATTCACTATCATGTTATTTTTGCGACCTGTAACCTCTGTTTTTCATTTACAAAAGCCGTCGTTTGGAATTTGTTTTTTTAGTTTTTGTATAAGAAAAGACAAAACATTCATTTGGCAAAATATTTTATTGGAATTGATTTATTTTTAATCGTATTTTCCAGATTCAAAACCTATTCGACTCCTGATTCGAAAGTTTGTGAAAATGCACATTTTCTCATACTTTATTTCGTTCTCAGTGCTCTTCCTATAACAATACGTTTAAATAAAACCTACGCATGTTCAAAACAATTATAGATGCCAACGACATTCTTTTGTATTTCAAGGCTATTTATTAGCACTGAATAATGAATTTATATTTAAAACACACCGCCAGCTCACTTATTCCATCCGAGGACTGCTGTTTCGTGCTTTTTAGCACTCATCAGCCCGGATTAGGAATCACATTAGCTGGAGGCGAAAAATCTCTTAAGGGAGCCAAGGCTCCCTTGGCAGTGTATTTTAAGTATTTCTGCCTTAGCCCTGGCTTTAGAGCGGTAACTTACTACAAAATACCTTTGCTTTGCCATCAATCTTTGAGTTGAACCGCACCATTGCTGCGGTCGCTCATCTGGTTTGCTAATTCTGCATTAGCTACCAGTTTGTTTGGCTCTCTTGGCTCCCTTAAGAGATTTTTCGCCTCCAGCTCATGTGATTCCTATTCCGGGGCGATGAGTGCTAAAAAGCACGAAACTGCAGTCCTCGGATGGAATAACTGAGCTGGCGGTGTATTTTAAGTATTTCTGCCTTAGCCCTGGCTTTAGGGCGGTAACTTACTACATAATAAATTTATACTCTGTTCAGGGAAAAGATGGGCCGAAAGTAAACAAATGGGATGCCAGAGAGTTTGCCATTTTTACTTTCTTCTATATCTAATATATAGAAGAAAGTATTGGATTCGTGCAAATTTTCGAATTTCGAATTTTGACGGATTCGAACGTTTTGAGGTGTGCTGAGTCCATTTCGACTATTTTTGGAAAATGTCTGTCTGTCTGTGTGTGTGTATGTATGTGTGTGTGTATGTATGTGTGTATGTGTGTGTGTGTGTCACGTCTGTGTGTGACCAGTTTTTTGTGGCCGCTCTACAGCAAAAACTACCGCACGAAATCGAACGAAATTTGGTACACATATGTGCCCCTATGTGAACTTGTGCCCATTGGTTTTTGGCGCGAATTCCTCCAAGGGGGGTGGAGCAATGGGACGTTTTTTGAGTTACGCGTGCTTGCTATTCCTCAGGAAGTAACTGGCGGAATCAAACAAAATTTGGACCATATGTTGCCATTAACAGGAACAGGTGCTGATTCAATTTTGGTGGCAATAACTCAAACGGGGGTTGAGCTATAGAACGTTTTTTGTCGTCAATTGTGACTGCTGTATCTCAAGAAATAATGAACGGAATGAAAGAAAAATTTATCGGCAAGTAGACCTTAGTGGGTATAAGAGCTGATTTTATTTTGGTGTCAAAAACTGAAAAGGGGGTGGCGCAATCGAATGTTCTTTTTTTTCATTGTGAGTGCCATTTCTCAAGAAGTAATGCTACGTTCTGGATGAAATTTGGAATAAATGTGAATCTATTTGTAAATAGGCGTTGTTTCAATTTTGGCGCCAATCGCTCCATGGGGGTCTGATTTTTTTTTTTTTTTTGTGTTAATAAAAATAGCTTTATAAATGCAACAATAAGAAAGATAAATTACAATATTCTCGTCTGCTTATTTCACGTGATTTTAATTTTCGGGAGATAATCGGAAATGTTATCGCAATGATTTAAAATTAATAACTGTTGCCATTTTATGTTTGTTAACAAATAAAACATCTAATTAATTCAAGCAAGGCTTTTAAAATAACTTTCAAGTCGTTCTTTGCTTTGCTTTTGCGGGAATTCAGGAATTCGGACGGTCGTCAAGTTTTTTTTTTTTTTTTTGCTGGGAATATTGCATTCTTTTCAAGCATAGGGATTGATCAGAATTCACAAGAAAGATATAGAAGAAAGTTTCGTGATGGCCACAACATACTAGTTGGAGATGTTCTCTGTAACAAAAAAAGTAAACCGAAATTACTATCTACTTGGTGATGATTTGTTATTGTCCAAACCTAACACATGGTGAAGCCGCCAAATGGTTTACTTCCTTGATTACATCTATTAGTGCATTCAGGGAGAAGTGATAGCGGAAGTAAACAAAGAAGGTTGGCTGTTTGGCGCCAGCATTTGCCACTTTCCTTAATTGCTTGCTAGATTGGCGATTTTGTTCGCCTTGATCGGCACTATTGTTAATCTTCCCAGCGCCAAGCACACAACGGTATCGCCAAGTGCCACACTGCTTTGTTTACTTTCACTATCGCTAAATGCACCTTAGCCCATCTTTTACGTGAACGCAGTACAAATACTCGCAGAACTAGAATTGAATGGATCGTTGGTAAAAAGTGCGTTATTTTTTGCTGACAACATAAAAGTTGCAAAGGTAGGCAAAAGAAAAAAAGTCACTCACCAGTCTTCCGGCGTTGTTGTTGTGCAGATTCATGAGCGCCCTGACGTCCCTCTTGGCAGGTGGCGACCTCTCGGGGGCGTCCACGAACTGTCGGGCAAAGAGCGTCCCGTACCGGACGTTGTCCGAGCAGCCGCCCCACTTCCATGCGCCCTCGCCCCCACTCTGGCCCTGGCGTGACGCGTCACACGAGCAGTCCGTCAGGTTGCCGGCAGAACACGCCTGCGTCACGGCGTGCGTCGCCCCGGCAGACGTGATAGCGTAGATGAAGGCCGTTTCCCGGCTACCTGAAACGACACAGGAAATGTCTGAGGATTACAATCAACAACATAGACTAATAATAAGAATGGACCGAGCTATGGCAACCCTTTTGCTGCTCATAAACCAAACCATGTGACTGGTGGATATCTAGCAACAGCGGGCGTTGATCTTAGCAGACGATCAACGAGAAATAAAATAAATAGAATTGATGAAACACTGAAGAATGATCTTTTCGGATTTGTAGATTTGTTATTCTAAGTTGTAAATATTTTGTTAATATAGTGGGTTTTTCGTGTAGATAGTATTGTGCATTTTCTTTATTCAATTTCAATAACTCTCTAAGCAATTAAAGATGCAAACGCCCAAAAAGAATCGGCAAACGGTAAGATTTTTACCTACAATTTCAATTTAAGATACCGATTAGTACATTTTTGCGTTAACGCAAAACGTTTACGCCATTACGTTCACGCCAACGCTGACGTAGCAGTTCCGAATGAAATAAAAGTTACTGAAAACTGTGATCAAAAACTAATCACTAATGTCAAAATAATGCATAACTAAAAGAAAAACAGTTCAATCTCTGCAGCTGGAAAAAAAAATTATAATGAAAACACATTACGTCTTAAAATACATGTCGAGTGCCAAACTATAGATAATGTTGCCATCTAGCAACCATGCTGCCAAAGTTTTCGCCAAGCCTCCCACCAGTCACATAATGTATCCATGAACCAATATTTTCATCAGCAATTCTGGGAAAGCTCGGTCTACTCTTATTATTAGTCTATGATCAACAAGCACATCGAGGAGCATTCTGGGTCAATGTGTCGTGCCATCTGAACGAGCGGTTTCAGAGACCTTCCAGTCTATAGTCCGCCCCAGCATTTTTGGCACTCGGCAGAAAGATTAAAGATATCTAGTTCGTAGTAGATGGAGATGGCTGTAAACGCGATATGCAGACCATGACTTCCACAATATGGTCGCTAACGGAGAGTTGGAGAAAGTCTTCAGTTGAAATTTATTTCTTATTGAAAACGAACATTGACAATTCGTTAAGAAAACGTCTCTCGCCAACGCTTGATTATAGCACATCTGGCTTTTCTCGTTTTCAACCGGTTTTGGAGTCGACTCGTACAAGAAAGTATTCCAACAACCGTAAGGAGGATTAGAACCTTATACGAGGGGGGGGGGGACCCAAAAATAACCGGATTTTTGTTCTGAAATATTTATTTATTAGTCTTTTCACAAAATTCCTTTAGTCTCCTTCAAAGTGTTCCCCCTTAGATGCAATACACTTGTTAATTCTTTTTTTCCACTGTTAGAAGCTCCCCTGGAACTCTTTGACTTTGACCATGTCCACTGTCCAGTGCCCGTTGCGAAGCCGTTTTTAACGCCTCTACATCATCAAAACACTTCACTTTCAGATTTTTTTCATCCTCGGGGACAGAAAAAGATCACAGGGGGCTAGGTCTGGCGAATACGGGGGTCGTTGAACGACTAGCCACCCCTGAGAGGCCAAGTAGCGGTTAATAGTGAAGGCTGTGTGTACGGGAGCGTTATCATGGTGAAGGAACAATTCTTCTGATCGCCCGCGCGAGATCCAACTTACTCTTGTTTCTTCTAAAGTTTCGTCAGCCGTAAAACGACGACTCTCGTTGTTTTTTTTTGAGGATTTTTTCAACGTTTTCATCATTTCGAGACGTTGAAGCGCGCTCAGAGCGAGCATGATTTTCAACATTCGTGCTACCACGTTTAAAGCGCCCAAACCACTCGAAAACTTGTGTACGGTTCATAGCATTGTCCTTGAAAGCTTGTTGAAGCATTTGGTAAGCTATTCTGTTGCCGACTTTTCAAGCAGGAAGCAAAATTTCAAGCTTACAGTTTGTTCTTTGAAATCTACCGTAATGAGTTCGCAGGCGGAAAGCAACAATACCAGAGAAAACCAACAGTACGATCCGACGTTATCACCTAAACTGACGCCACTTGCACAGCTGGTTTGTGAAGGTCTCTACTTGAGCCATCTAGCTGGAGAACACTCTACTACATCTAGAATTGGCATCGCACCATTAGTCCGGTTTCTTTTGGGTTCCCCCCCCCCTCGTATATAGTATTAACCTAAACATGATGCCAGAAAAATTGCAAATCTACCGGTACTGGTTCGATCGTCAATTCCCTGGCGTTCAGTAGAAGTAACATAAATGGATAACAGACCCCGAAGTGGTTTTTGGGGGAGAAAAAGTAGGAAATAAGGAATCAAAAAGTAGGAAAAGTAGGAAAAAAATCACTTTAAAAAGTAGGAAGAGACAGGACTACACACACCATCAAGAGGAAACAAATTTAGCGTAAATTTTATTTCTAATGTAAAATAAACTAACAGTATTTTTGTTTTAAAACTGTACCCAAAAGCAGGGCCGTCCGAAGCTCTGACGGCGCCCGGGGCGAAAGTTTCCTGGCGCCCCCCCCCCCCCCTCCCCATACACACAGAAAAATCAAGTCAGCTATAACATCAGTGCATAATGCATACTTGAATTTCTTACATATTTATGAACAGAATAATCAGAGGGCTATTCATAGTACAAATTAAAAGACAAGCAATGAACATGTTTCTAATATTTGTGAAACATGCCCCAAAAACTTTTCGAAAAATGGAAATGTTACAAATCCAAATATTTATCTAGTAAAATGTTATCGCACTTGATAAAAAACTAACAATTAAAACTGAATTGATTATTCATATTGATCAGACTAAGAACACAAATAAATAAGTTGCTGATTATAAATAGAAAATGTATTTATCGAAGTAAATTACATCAAAATTAGATTTCGATATGGACTCATCTAATGATTCTTTTCATGAGTTTTTTGTGGTTTTACTTGTACCAACTTAATACCAACTTTCATATGTGTTTTAAGCAAAGATGTTATTCTTTTGCATCAAATATTTGTAAGTTTTAAGGAGAAGCACACAAATACTCAACAACATCGAAAATCGCTCAGAATTGCGTTTTGGAGCTCTAATTTCGAAAAATCACTGGTCATAATATTACAAAATATGGCCTTACAAATTGCGTTTTAAGACTTAAGTTAAAAAAAATATTCGTGCAAGGGTCCCCATGCCGCTTTTCTTTAATATCATAAAAAAATGGGTTTTTTAAACAACACTTACAAAAAATTTAAGTGGAATTGGCACTGAATGTAAAACAGGGCTTAAAGTTTTTGAATAATAATTTTAAACAATTTTCTTGGGAAATGCTCCAGATTCTCCTGTCCATAAAATCTTCAAAGTTCGTCTAAAGTTGCGTTTTTGAAACTTCAATTTCGAAAACTTCCAGGGGGAGAAGGAATTGATTTCAATCTATTCAAAAAAATAATCGATCGGAAACAGTTTCTGAGCTCCCTCCCTAACGTCAATAAACATGGCCAATAGTCGCGTTTTTAAAGCTAAAATTTCGTTTTCAAAACTAGAAGTTTCAAACTTTTGACTGGACACCTTTTGACCTTTTATTCTATCAGATCAAAAAAAAAAAAAAAAATCTGTTTTTTTGTTTTTTCAATGTTTCCCCTTAAAACTTTTTCTGGTTACGTCACTGCAAGCAGGGGCAGAATTCAAGAAAATTTGGTGGGAACTAGATAAAGGAGAAATGCCTTTTGTTTGATTCTAAACAGTTATATTCTCAGAAATTGTATCTGCTTTAATGACTGAGAGACTTTCAGCTTTATTATTAGTAAAGAAGACTAATATCAATAAAATATGTACATTGTACAGGTTTTTCATAAACTTCACACAGTACCATAGCATTCTCATTCATTTCGAGGCCCCCTTGTCACATAGTTCCAAGGTTTCCTTCCATTCTTCTCTTAATGGGTGAACAAAAACGAGTTTAAAACTCTTTTTTTTTTCCAGACTCAAATGCAGCAGCAGCAGTCCCCATTTGGGGACCATATACAAAAGTTCTATTTTTAAGGCATTACCAATTCTTGTTACGTAACAGCCCACAGTTCTTTTCTGGAAATACTTTGATGCCGGCAAAATTATGAGTGTTTAGGAAGCTGTGTATTTTTAAGGAAAGTTAATGTTTATCTTGTAAAAGGCATTATCTTTGAACAAAACATTTTCCTAAATTGTAAAGAAACCATGACTTTCGTTTGTATATCAATTTTGTGGAGTACATTTTAGTTCATTTTATCAATTATCACTATTCTAAGTATTGTAGCCATATTCTTAATTCGTTGATAGTGAAAATCAAGTTTTTAAGGTTTCCAGATGAAATCGTCTCATTCTTCACGGACAAAAACAAATCGTTTTTATCCGTAGTTTTCACTGAATAATTCAATAAAGACACAAATAAGTAAAAAGCAATCGATCAATAAAGTTGCAAAAATAAATATTAAGTGCATACAAATATTCGGTGTACTTAAATAATAACTCATTTTCAAGTTGCACCTAATAGAAGATTGGGAAATGCATTCAAAAATTGCTTGTAACTATACACCTGATAATCTACGTGTCTAGAATGGGGTCAGTTCCAAAATTTTAAAAGTATTTTTTTTTTCTGAAAGAGCATGCTTAAAAACATAGGATCTGGCCTTTTTTTTTTTTTTTTTTTTTTGATAAATTTGTTTACTTTTACTATTTTTAAAAAATTACTTAAGTTGGAGCGCTTTCGTTGAATACGGCTTTTGCCGATGACACCACAAATGATGAAATGCCATTCAGTGTTGCCATTCACAGTGCAAAATATTTAATTAGCATCTTTACTCACGTGTATTGGGCAACGATAGGGTTGATAGCAAGCGTAGAACGCCATTTTAATTCGCTGCTGGATTATCATAACGTGGAAACGTAGTAGAAAGATGCGGCAAAGTGCATCATTTGTGACGTCATCAAGACCACGCCCTGTTTGAAAAATCGGACATTTAAAAAAACTGTTGGGAAAATGAAAGTATTTTCTGGGTCCATGTTTTTTTTTCTTCTTTTTTTGCTCATTCTATCCATTTCAATGACTAAAAGTAGTACGTTTGACTGAAGGAAACCACCCCATTTTATTCGTACCCCCAAGATTCTTCTCTCTCTTTTTTCCCCCCTAGCTTCTACTGCGGGCACACGGACGGACTTTATTACACCGGGGCAGACAATCTGGATCTGAGATCTGTGTTCGCGCACAGTGGCTAAGAAGGGGGGTGGGCAACAAGTGGCCTTCCTTAATGGGCAAACTCTCCCCCGGGGGTCTCTTCCCGAAGCACATTCATCTCCTTCCCGGGGCATCGGCAGGTGGCCATTCACAGACGGTGGCAAGGGGGCTAATGAAGGTCGAACACAACTCTCCACCTGAAGACTCAATCGGGGCCGCCCACCCTCCAAGTCGGCTTCAGCCGGTGGAAGGAATGCCCGATAGGACTCGAGTCACCTTGTCTGCCATTTCGGTCCCCAAGAATCAGGCTCAGCTTGAAATGCCAAAAAAAACTTCTTAGCTAATTGATATTCCGATAAACATGAGGCAGTGGCAAGGGCGCTAGGGGGGGCTCAAGCCCCCCCTTAGAAATGAGCTCCCTTGCTTTTAGTGCTTTTTTCTTTGCGAAAGTGTATAAAAATTACTTTTCCAGCCATTAATGAATAAGCTATTAAAAATGTCAAATTTTAATATCGCTAATCTGTACTGAAATCGGTTTCCATGGGGAAAATATTCTGCTAAACCATGGCGAAAATTTTTGAGCCCTCCCCCCACCCCTTAAAAATTTTGCATATGTGCGTCCTTGGGCAGTGGCGCAGCGAAGAGGCAGTTTTGGGCGTAAAAACATCCTCCAGAGAGGCCTTGGGTTTTACATTATTTATAATCTTAATACAGCAGTTTATGCATAAGTAAGGAGTTTCGATCAACGCCCCCTCCCTCCCCGAAAAGTATCTGGATGCGCTAGTGATATGAGAATTTACCATTTGAAATCGAGGTGCAGTCCTGGAATGGCTGCTAGATCTGTGGCCAAAGCACCGCTCATTTCTAGCTGCTTCGGTTGGTGGAAATTATCAAAAAAGAGTCCACTAACTACATTGGGACGTGAGGGCGTACATGAACTCCAATTTACTATCTCAATTTGCTCTGCATTGCGTTTTTGATGTCCTAGGGTCAGTTGTAACAAACAAACATACATATTTATGTTCAATTACTCTTCCCTTGGGGATTAGAACCCCTTTTAACCGCGCCCCTCCACTAGGCCACTAACTAGAAACTTGCGAAAGACTTTGGTCACACTTATCTCTCATTCATTAACTTCGTATCATCTGCACATCTTATGTATCCTAGAAGATCAATATACTTTTAGCTACCCTAAGTTAATTCAAATATAAAATGGTATAAGATTAAAAATTTGTTTTTTTAAATTACTTATTTACCACATGTTATTTAATCTTGATAGCTAAGTGCGATACGTATAGTTCTGGTTCCGTTTTAGTTACTCCCTCAAAGTATTAACGCGTCGAGGATTTTGCATATAAATAGGTGGAGTTCTCTCGTTCTCTCCCACGCACGGGACATTTCAAGGAAGCATTTAAATCACAATTGATAAAACGGAGAAAGAATGTTTCATATTTTAAAGAGTACAAGTAAAACTCTAAGAAATAGAAGTGTTTGATCAAATTCTGCAATATTTATGCCATTTTTGAAAGCAGACTCGAAGCAAGAATTCGACAACAGAATCGGGCTGCACAAAAAGGAGGCTGAGATTCACCTCAGGTGGTCTCGGGGGCATCGCCGCTTTACCTCCCACGGGGCAGTCCTGCGGAGGTCCCTGTTCTTCTATTGTGTCGGATCCCGTGAATCTCCACAGAACCGTATCCGGTACACAAGGAGCCTTGCAAGCGCCATTGTACGGTTCATGACACTTGTAAGCTAATCCGTGGGGCACGCGCCCAGTCGCACGGACAAAAACCGATTGCCGAAAGAAAAGAGGAACAGCATCGCCCAGAATTCCGAAGATCCTCGGTGTTCAGACGATAAAGTTGGAAGTGGGACACATTTCCCACTGTTAACACCGAAAGCCATTAGCTATTTTTCAAAGTTCATAGATATTAAGAAACAAATTTTGTACCTAATACAGTCTTCCTCAGCACCCAGTTAAGATATCGGGAGACCCAAGCTAAACACTTTTTTGGAGACAACCTGTAGTCAAATCTTACAATTTCAAAAAACAGCTAGAACAGTTTAGCCACTTCGGTCCCCTAAAAAAGAGAAGACCCAAACCACGGCTTAATTGGGCAATTCAGTAATCAGGCCCTGATCTTTCTGTTTGGATTTCATAGACGTTCTCTCACATTCTTCAAGCCTTCGTTGCTGGTTTGCAGTGAGTGAATGAGTAAACGTTTCATAAGTTCGAATTATTTCAATAAATGTAGTGAAACCTGTATAAATTGACCACTTGTGGTGCAATATTTCAGTGGTCAACTTATGGAGGTTAATATATATGTGATTTATGACTAATTCTGTACCTGAGCAAAGCGATCAAGGTGGTCAACTTTACAGATTTTACTGTACCAGACTCAGTACAAAATATACTAACTCCAATAAAAACTTATTTTAAAGGGTTGAGCAATACTTTATGCTTACCGAATTTCTCATCTAATCTATTTAGAACTGCCCTTACTTCCCCGGGGACAATGAATTTGAAAATCCTCCAGGACATTAAGTTCTAAGCCAGTATTTTTTGCTTACTCAGCAAATCTTTATCAAGAAAACTAAGATGAATATCACATAAGCGAAAACAGAAAAAAAAAAAAAAAAATATTAAATCAGTACTTTAAAATTCTTCAACTCAGTGGCGCAGCCAGAAAATTTTTCTGGGAGGGGTTTTCAAAATCGAAAATTGTTGCTTTCTTTCCCATTCATTTACAATGCGTAATTATTCAATATCAAGGAGCTCCTACAGATTTGTAATTATTCATTCAAAGTAACTGCTGAAAAACAATTAATAATTCGTATTGATATTACTATGAAACAAAGCAAGTGAGAAAAGGCATAGAATATTTATCATTAGTTTTACTTTGATCTTATCTTAATTTTTTGTGTGTTTTTCGCGAAATCATTTAAAACCTCTTCCTCAAATACATTCATGTCTTTATGAATGTCAAATGCTAGCTAATAACGGCTTTGATCCTTCGATGCGAGTTGGTTAAGAGCCTCAGAGAATCCGGTGCGGTAGGCTTCCTCTCTCTAATAGATATCCCTAGAAAGGGATTTGTACACTGATGATAGAAGTGTCTGAGGGACCATGATACCCTGTAGAGCTTTAATCGACACCATTTTAGCTATCGTATACCAGTGGGGACGTGGGGTGCTCATCATGAAATATAACTTTTATATTTAAGAATTGAAAAATAATTTCTGACTGCTTTCCGATCATTAAAAGCAACAGGATATTTTGTTGAAACCCATTCCGCTTGGAAAAGTACAATTATACTCTGCTTTTTTCCCTTGATTTTGACGGAGGAAATGAATGTGTCTTGTGTTCTGGGAGGGGTTTTAACCCCAAAACCCCTCCCGTGGCTGCGCCACTGCTTCAACTACGCATAACTATACAAGCCATTCCACCGAAAACTCTTTTTGTCCCGCACGTGATGCCTCATATATTTCATTAAAGATGATAATTTAAAAGGGGTAAAGAACAAAATTTTGTTGCTTAAGAAATCACAAACGTGTTTTTGATTTCTGAAGCAAAAAGTTTCTTCATTACCTCTCAAAATTACCACATTTTAATTACTTTTTTTTCTTTTGGAAGGAAAGGTTACGGATCTTTGCGAACCCTGCAGGCACGTCGCGTCGTTTTGAATTTTTCCAAGAGCGGGGGAGGGGGGGGGGGGCTAAATGACGGGCTTGAAACTCTGATTTGAATGGGATTGAATAACGATATTCAAAAATGTTAATGAATATTCCAACACTCTTTGTTATAGTCACTCATGATCGATAGATGGCGCCCTCCGTCATTATCTTCGGAAGATCCGAGAATGCTTCGCAAGTAAGGTTTTTTTTTAAATAATGGTCTGGGCAAATTTTCTCAGGATTTTGGTGCTACAAGTATTTAAAATGCTCACTTAAACAGAAGCGCTTGGAAGCTAGCTGAAGACCTAGCCTGAAAAACCAAAACAGGTATCTGCATATTCTGCTACTATTACTTTCTTTGAATTGAACTTTTGACGGAAAACGTATTAAGATTTGCAATGAAACACAGACTGCTCAAGAGTGGACATTTCATTTCGACCCTCCTCGAGCCAGAGCGAAATACGATCGCGTCGTTTCGTTTCTTGCTTCGGCAAAGCAAGCGGCCGGCGAACTCATGTCTGTACATGGAGCGCGAAAGCCCAGAGAGAGAGAAAAAAAAACAGTTAAAAATTGATAAAAAAGAAAGAAAAAAGAGAGACTGTGGAGAGATGAGTGCCGGCAGGATGAAAGAGACACCGGATACCTCTTTCCGGGCTGGGGGGGGGGGGGTGAGAGCGGTCCACCTGCCGCCTCCCCCAGGGGGGAGGGAGTCGGATTCTTTTTATCTCTCCGGATTCAGTTTCCGTCTCTTCCCAGATGAGGCGAAGATATCCTTGCCGCCGAATGGGTGGTAAGACCTCTCGCGAGTCCCAGATTCCACCTGTTACGGTCGCAGGGGCATCAAGAGCAGCTTAGACCTCCGATAGACAAACAATCGTCTCCGGTTCCGATTTAATGGAAGTCTTGCGAATAGCTGCGAACGATGTCCAGGTTCAGACCTTCCTCTAATTCGGAAACTGTGTCGGGATGGAAATTGAATCGAGTCTTCCAGTTTCGTTATCATGGTGAAGAATGAGATTTGCCTCGTGCATTAGGAGGGTGCTCATGGTGAACAGAGCCTGATTACCGCAGGGGCAAGCGGGCCCCTCCTCTTAGATTTCAGGGGGCCCAAAATCCCCCTAATTTATCATAATAACTAAAAAGTGATTTAACTCAGAATCTAGAGTACAATGATATTGATATTTTTGCAAATGCCAAGACAAGGAAAAAATCTCTTATTTTAGTACAGTAAAATTAGGTCAAAAAATGGCCAAACCCAAACATCCAAAAAAAAAAGTGAAACCTGTTGCAAATTACTTCTTACCCTTCCAGCAAGAAGGGGTAAAAAGTCCCAGCACTTTGCGCGTCGGGTTTTGGGGGGAAGGGGGGGGGAGACGAAATAATCCTCTATTTAAATAAAAATAATTTCTATTACTTAAAAAAAATTCTGAAACCTCGCAGAAACCACTCTATAATAGTAAAACAATAAACTCTCACATAAAAAAATTCTAATTAACAGGGGTGTACAGGCGGGGGGGGGGGGGAATGGGGGGTGTCCATGGAGCAGCTTTGCGTCATTGGAATTTTTAAGGCAGTTTTTTCAAGGGGTATTTCTTTCTTTATTGAGGACTTTTATTCTTGATGGGTACTCCGTCACACTTAAGGGGTGCGCCATCGCTTTGAGGGGGGGGGGGGACCCTGAATTTACATTCCAAAATCACAGTGAGTGCACATTTGCAGTGAAGTTCACGAAAAAATTTCCCTGACTTCAATTTTTCCGAAGTACAAAATGCCTCACAATGATATGGTAATGTCAGAATGATAATTCTAAAAGATCTAAGCGAGCTCAGTAACCAAATTATTTGTGACAGGAGTTATTAAACTGTTTAGAGCGCTGGAAAAAAAAAATTCCTGTGCAGCATAAAAAAAGTTCAAATTGACCAAAGTTTCCCTACTTCTTCTTGATTAACTTACTTCAACTTTTCTACAATCTTTTGCCATCACCGTAAGGGTGGGACAAACCGGAATTGCTAATAGTGAGACGGGCAATGCTGCAATTCTGCACCCTCTTAGTCGGTGGGGGTTCTCATTTGCAAACACCAAGCTACCTCTCTTTTACGCAGCTGGTTATGTGAATTATGCTAAATATGCGAACATATACTTGCAACTCTATCTGAAACTTTTGAGTACATTATGCGATAAAAAAAATTTGATCACATCAAACATCAGCTATCCATCGCTCTAACGCAGTGACAAATTCAGGTGGTCTAGAACCTGTAGTGATTCAACGATAGAACAAGTCTTGATGAGAGCAATGAGCAATACATCAATAGAATGCTAAATATTTACACCTTTTTGTCTCCCAGTTTGGAAATCTCAATCCGTTTCTAAAGCCCCAGAAGTTTCTTCCCTCTCAAGTTGGTATGGGTATTGCTCGCTGATGATAAGGTGAGTTGCGATAAGATCTTTAACGTTCGGGTAGTAACATCAAATCATATTGAAGGCAAACAATTTTGTGGCATTTCTTAGTAAAGGAGGTAAGCAGTTATGTCTTTAGCTTCTGTTACGAGAGTAGTTACTATCTGTAAAGATGTGTAAACCCAAACCATCTTTTACACCGAATGGTATGAACAGTAAAGATGGAATAACAAATTGCTAAAAACTTCTGGTACGAGTTTTGCGCTGATCTTCCATCAGTATTCGATGAATCTGGTTTCAGAAGGAAAGAAATCCTGTATCGTTAAAGTACTATTATCTGAAGCAAAAGGTTCATCCAAAATCACAGAACGAACAGCTGGTATCATATATGAGGCAGTGAGAAGCAAAGGGATGTAAGTGGACATTTTCAAGTTTTGAATAAAACGCGTTTAAAGATAAGATCCTAGGTAGACTTTCATTGATTTTCTTTTCTAAATCATGCTGTATAGAAGCAACTACCAGGTCTACTAGGACCATTTCTTGCCCCAAGATATAGGAGAGGTTCACCAACCATTTGTACTGGTTATCTCCAAATTTTTAATTTTTCCCTTTGCTTCTCACTGCCTCATATGTAATAGAAGGAAGATACCCGCTAGAACATATTTTTGGTAATGATATGTAAGTTTCAAGGAAATATGCCAGCAATGCAGCGTGTAGATCACTTGTAAGTATGGGAAAGCTAGTGTCATTTTTGATGGATGCAAAGAAAGCACCACAGAAATATAATGTGTCTCCTATTACAACAGCCAAGCCTTCTGCTCTAGAAGACTTTCTGCGTCTCAAATCTTGTGCTTGCTCTGAGGGATGCATTGGATATAGTGAATGTTTGAAAAGTCTGAAAGTAGACTGAAGTGCTCAATTATATGCACAAACTGTGTTAAACATAGCTGCAACAATAACGATTTTGCTGAGGATCTAGATTCCAAAAAACATCTTGATAACGAAGACTTTTTGTTACAAGCTTAGGAGAAATCATTTGAAAGCAAAAAACAGTTCAGCGTTATTTTTCTGGCCATTTAATCAAATGTGCACCATCAGAGGGGGTGGGGGGGGGAGGATAATATTTTAGTACATAATTTCGTTTTGGGACGTGAGCTACTGTTCTTATGGGGTGGACAGTCCTGATTTATGCATTTTAGATTTGCATGAAATAATATTTCTACTTGAAATAAAAGGTGGGGGGGAGTGAGGATTTATTTTATTTGGCAGAGGGGGGGGGGGTGTTGTAGCTTTGAGAGGAGGTGCACCATCGCTCTTGGAAAATGGACACACTTGATTTCTAACAATTTTCTTAGCATAAAATAATGTTTCCATATGAAATGTATGGAGGGGGGTTCGGGGGTACTGCTTCGCTTTACGGGGATAGGGGGGCTCTGTAGCATTTGTGGGTTTTGTCATCCCTCTTGGGGGTCAAACACCTTTAATTTTATGCTTTTAAATTTAGTATAACATAATATTCTCACTTTAAATTTATTCTAAAAATTCTGAAAAAATACGCAAAACTGCAATTTTTAGATGCCCCCCATTCCAAAACCCGACGCACAATGGGGTGGGACTTTTTACCTGTTCTTATTGGGAGGGTAATAAACAATTTGCACCAGGTTTAGCTTTTTTTTTTTGGATGTTTGGGTCCGACCCCTATTTTTACTGTACTATTTCTCGATAAAAAATTCCCCTTAAAATTTTGATCTCTTTTGCAAATTCCAAAACCACTCTAGTCTGTATTTAATATTAAAAGTTATATCATAGATAATTTTGACATTTACAGTTTACTGCAACGGGCAAAGTTTAACCACATCTTATGATTATCATATACTATATCTCTTCTACTTCTTTAATGTACATATACTATGTTGTGATTTGAGGTACCACCAAATTTAGCATGTCTGTGTTAATATGTAAGTATCGAAATATTTTATGGCTTTATTAAATAGAATAAGCGGGAATAGGGAGGGGGGGGGGGGGTTACAAAATAAATTTATTGCCCTGTGTCCTCAAATATCTTAGTTGGGCCATAGAGGGCCCCTGAAATATAAAAGTGCCCCATGATCAATATCAGAATGATCGGGCTCTGATGGTGAATGTTCAAGTTGTGTGCAGTTTGTTGCCACTGATTAGTGCTTCTTTTTCTAAATGGATCAATCATCGAGAAGAGATAAAATAGAGGGAGTGAAGATTTTCTTTCTCGAACCACAGACCCCAAATCACGAGATAGATTTTTAAGCAAAGCATCGGAAGAAATCAGGTTTCTTTCGCTAGTTTCACACGGAACGTGTTCGTCATTGTTGAGTCACGTGACTTGGAGTCTTGGTCTCAACTTTTGCTAGGCCAATGATTGAACTTGCTCCCTCCAGTTACTAATTCCTGCTCTAAGGGATCGATCTCAAAGGTATGTCGACGGCGATCGTAACTAATCTCTACTGTCAGTTCTTCCCCCTTTTTATTATGATCATCCCGATAGCGAAAATGCGCCAGAAACAGTAAAGGAGAAACATAACCAATGGAAAAAACAGAGAAGTAATATGAAGTGATGAAACATATTAAAAACTAGAGAAGTTGAAAAATTCCTAAGCTAGATCAACGAAAAATTAATTTTTTTACGAGGATAAACTGAACCGTATAGGAATAGGGGGATCAGAATGGAGAACCATTATTTGGCATCAGAAGGAAGGAATTTGGGTTGGGATCACTGTTAAAACTACAGGTTGCGTTTGGCACCTTTCAGTGGTGAAACGCTTGTTCACCAGCGACACCCGATAGAGAGCCGAAATTGCACCCTTAGCAAGGGTGAAAAACTGGCTCCCTTCACCCATCGTGCACCGTAGGTGAAAGATGGTACTCTAGGTGAGAAATATGGCACCTTTATTGCTTCCTAGAGAGATCCCCCCCCCCCCCCCGTGTTGTTTGCGTTTTTTAATACAATTGTGTTTCATTGATTTTGATTTATATATACGAAGGCATTGATCACATTTCAACTTTCGAACATAGTTTAGAAGTGTTCATGGCTTTAGTTTGTCTGTTCGTGCACTAACTTTCTTATATTCACACTTGGATTGCTCAGTAATGAATATGTTGTTGACAACTTTTACTGCATGATCCGTACTGAAAATGAATAGGGAAGGTAGTTATCAATCATTCGTCGGAACAACCATAAATATTAGGTAAAATTAGATTAGAATCATGGGAAAATAAAAGAGTTCATAAACGTTTAAAATTTTAATCGAGCGTAACATATCAATACTTAGTATAAGATTCGATATTTGAGTATCCTTATGCGTACAAGATAAATACTGATTTAAAAGCCCTTCTTTCCAATGTCAAGTTTTCCGTCAGATTAAAAATAAAAAAGAGTAGATAACTACATTCGTTTCATGCAATAACGCCTAAGAAAGATACGTTAACCAAAACACGATGTGAAACTCATGAGTCAAACGCTGAGTGAGAAAGATTTCTTTTCAAGCGGTTTTTTCCCCCGCCTTTTTGCTGCTTTGTTCGTTTCCACTACGTAGTTATTTCATTTGAGAAGAAATAGATATTTGTATATTGGCTGCTTACGTCGATGCATTTTTATTCCGGAATTAGCAATTCAATTATCAGCTGATTTAAACGTTTTTTATTTTTAATGTTGTTGTTGTTCAAGATAGTACTGATAGATAGTTTTAGGTAACAGATTTGCAGGATATAAATAGCAAGATATTAAATATTTAATAAGGTAAACGGAACAATAAGCAGTTGTCAACATACTTTAAATATGTTTGAAAGCTCTAAGTGCTACAATATGATCAAATGCCTTTACTTACGCGATATTTCGAAGATTAATCCACGAAATTTTCAGTTTTGTACTTCATTCAATGTGAAAGCAAATTTCGTTGCAACTTCCTTCGTTCGCCATTCAAACTGAAGTTGTCGTTGGACGAGTCAGAGCGCATGCGCAATGAGTCGCTCTCCTATTGAATCACTTTTGTTAACGTCGTTCACCCACTGAGGAACCAAAAGCACCTTGACGACACTTCCTAGCCTCCGTTTCACCCCGCGGCACTGTTTTTTCACCCTAGGGTGAAATTCTTTACCCCTGTGGCACTCCTGGTTTTAACAGTGATCAGAAAGAGAAATGTTTAATTAGAATTCAAAGTGCACAATTTATCTCTCTTTCTCTCACACACAGGTAGATAGACACGGATAAGAAAACACATTTCATAGGCGATGTTACCCCATTTACGACTACCTTCCGTAATGACAACGTGTCCAGGTACACAATCAAAGGGAAGGCGTCAAATCTTCATGAAGACCTCTAGCCTTACTCGCTTAAATCTTATAGGTATATACAGTACTTAATTTCTGACAAAAGAAGTGAGGGAACCGGAGCCCTATAAGGTATAAGATCTTATTTTCATTCGCGAATATTCTAAATTCCCATCAAAACTAGAAAACTTTACCTCGATTTGAAAAAAAGAGCAAGAACGGAGCTCTTGTGAGCTCTTATTCAACTAAAGCCCTCCTGGTTTCGTAGATACAGTAGAACCTCGCAACAAGGGACACTAAGGGGACCAGACATTTTGTCCCTTATTCGGAGGTAGATGAGTTGATGCATGCCGTGTAATTAGAAGTATAATATCACAATAAACATTAGCTATTAACAATTAAAATTAAATACTGAAAATGTTTCATATATGCTAAATAAAAAACACAACTATTCAAATTTTTAAGTTTATATTATTTTATTAATTAAAAAGTTTAACCAAAAATTTTGTAATGGCAAAGTTTTGTAGCATACAGAAATAATTTTGAAGTAATTCATTACATGTATTTGCTTTATGTTATGTAATTTACAATGTAATACTATGTGAATTACAATTAATGTTCAAAAAGCTTAAGTTTTATGTACCAAGCTAATTAGTTGCTGTGCACCCTCCGTCGGCCCGGAACCTACTTGAATAAATTGTTCAGAGGGCAAATCATGCATGTTAATTTCAGTAAGTTTTTTTACTATACATTACTTGTTTCCTTCACATATGTTTATGTCAAAATTACCTCAATTAATTTTTACAGGAAACGTAAATCTTGAATTTCAGTAAATTTACTATTTCTTTAAGCGCTTATACATTATTATTTGCTTTGTGACTGTCCCTTAAACAGAGTGTCCCTTAATTAGAGGTAAATACATGGAGGTCCCTTCAAAGGGACTGGGACCAGAAAAAATGTCCCTTAAATAGAGGTGTCCCTTATTCGGAGAAGGGACATTATTATTCGGGGATTAATGGAGATTCTACTGTATATATATATATATATATATATATATGCATATTTCTACTTATATAAAGACCGTTAATATCCCCCCCCCCCAGGAAATTTTGATTAGTTAGCGCTTAGGATAGCGATTACGTACGGCCAACAGTTCTTGCCCTCTAAAAGACGAGGCCCAAGAAGTCGAGCCGGGTCTCGGGTGTATTAATAGCTCGACCGTAAAGGGATCCGTGCTGTAGAGCGGGGGCGATCTGATTTCAGGTAAGTGCCGGGATCTCACAACGGGGCCGATTGTGAGATCCCTTTTTAGAATCCGCTTATGGAGCGCATAAACAGCCGAATGAAAGAGCCTTTGTCGGATGGGGTGAGGGACCATCCGTTTTCTTCACGCCGCCCGAGCTCAGCGAGAACTTTCTTGGGAAACGGGATTTTTGCCCATTTCCGACTTTCCCACTCGGAGGTACCGATGCGTGGAAGGAAACATAGTTCACTCGCAACGGTACCCCGTCAACTAATAATCAGCTGACACGACGAGTGTTACCTTTTTGACATGAGGAAAAGTATTATCTAACTATCTCTAATTAAACAGCAGGGTGTTTTTCTGGAAATTTAAACAGCTAAATTTCTAACATTCAGTGAGCATATTATCTTTACTAATAATAAAGCTGAAAGTCTCTCTGTCTGTAGGACGTCTGTGACGCGCATAGCGCCTAAACCGTTCGGCCGATTTTCATGAAATTTGGCACAAAGTTAGTATGTAGCATGGGGGTGTGCACCTCGAAGCGATTTTTGAAAATTCGATGTGGTTTTTTTTTCTATTCCAATTTTAAGAAAAAAAATATAAGATGGACGAGTAAATTACGAAATTATCATAACGTAGAACCGTAACATGGGCACAAGCCAATTGGCGAGATACGAAATTATCATAACGTGGAACCGTAAGATGGGTACAAGCCAACTGGCGAGAAAATTCACCACACATTATTTGTAAATATACAGGCGAACCAAAAGACCTTTTGATTTTTCTATTACGGGCAAAGCCGTGCGGGTATCACTAGTATGAAATACAGTAGAACCTCTCAATAAGGGACACTAAGGGGACCAGACATTTTGTCCCTTAAATAGAGGTGTCCCTTATGTGGAGGTGGATGAATGGATGCATGCTGTGTACTAAGAGTAATATCGCAATTAGAATTACATTTTATCACTTAAGATTAAATACTGAAAATGCGTCATTATGTTAAATAAAATTCATAATTATTCAAATGTCTAAGTTTATATTATTTTATTAATTAAAATTTAATCAAAAATTTTGTAATGGCAAAGTTTTGTAGCATACAGAAATAATTTTGAGAAGTAATTTATTACATGTACTTGCTTTATGTTACGTAATTTACAGTGTAATACTATACGAATTACATTTAATGTCCAAATTTTTTAAGTTTTATATACAAAGCTAATTAATTGCTGTGCATTCTTCGTCGGCCCGGAACCTACTTGAATAAATTGTTGAGAGGGCAAATGATGCATATTAATTTCAGCAAGTTTTTTTTTTTTTTTTTTTTACAATACATTACTTGTCTCGTATATGTTTACTAGCAAAAATACCCGGCGTTGCCTGGGTCAGTAATAATTATTAGAAAAAATCGTTACTTGCTTTTGTTTTCTGTTTTAAGTGAAAGAATTTAAAACACATCTTTTTGACGTGATTAAAAATCGAGTTTCTTCCTTACCCATAAAACTAAAATAGCAATAAGTATAAAGAACAAAGTAATATTGATTTAGAAACGAAAGCACTATATTTAAGCATATACAAATTTAAAAAACATGAAATTAATCTTCTCATATTTAAAAAGATTAATCTGTTGTTACTTTTTTTTTTTAACATGGAGTCTAAAACCTTCTCTGTATGGCTAATGAAGTACGAAGTGATTAAAAAAAAGTAGCTGCGCTCGTAATCCCCTTATACTTGCTTTAGTTATTTCGGGAAATTTCAATCATTGTGGCTCTTGGTGCGATTTTACCGAATTTGCGAAAGTCGTTTCGGGGTACCTTCGATGATGCTCCCCCATTCTTTCCTTACTTTGTAAAACGATATGATATTAATTTTCGTTACAGAGATATCGTCGCTAGATGCTGAGATATTTTTGGTCACCATAAAATGGCGCTAAACAGTTTCATCCGAAATGTTACCAAAATAAGTAATACAATTTGGTGATTGTTTGAAATTGTGCAAAAAGGAAAATTAATGGAAGTTTTTGTGCTGTTTATGGATTTGCCTAATTTAGTTGCTGGATTATTTAACACAGTAAAAAAGGTCTTTTGAAAATTCTTTGATTGGCGATATTTTGTTTACATGGTGAAAGCTGAGAAACATTATGACGTAGTCTTCGGCAGCAACGTTGAAAAAACTGCCAAATGCATCAGCTACGGATATCTTTCTGCAAAAATTTTGGTGATCTGCTGGTTGTTTGGATAATGAGTAAGTGTTCAATCAGCATAAATAATAATAAAAACCATTAATTACATTAAAGTTCCGTTTAAATGGAAAATCATCAGCCAAATCATGTATTATTTGCCAATCTTGTGCAAAAATCTTACTTCAAGATTTGACTTGAGAAAAACCTTGAACAATCACGAAAAGCAAAGAAAGTCAACAATACAACAATTGTCGCTATCGACAGGGAGTTGAGATGATACACTAAATACTGTATTGAGTTGAGGAAAGCCTTCGAACATGGATCTAAAAAGCTCATAACTCGTTTTTTATTCTACTTAGAAATTTCGAACAGGTGCCATCTTCAGCAGAAAAATCAGAGCTTTCGATGGACATATAATGTAAATATGTGCAAGTGTTTTTTCATCCCAATATTAGAGAATTTATACAAAAATTGTGTTTTATTGCCCCCCTAAGGGGGTTTTGCCCCCCATAACGGGACGAAAACTACCCTATGTGTTATTCTGATGCATAAGCTATATTATTGTAAAGTTTCATCAAAATCCGTTCAGTAGTTTTTGCGTGAAAGAGTAACAAACATCCATCCATACATCCATACATCCATACAGACAAACTTTTGCATATATAATATTAGTAAGATGTCAAACTTACCTCAATTAATTTTTAGAGGAAAAGTGAAACTTGAATTCCAGTAAATTCACTATTTCTTATGTCTAATGTATCCTATACATTATTTCTTGCTTTTTTTTTTTTTTTGTGACTGTCCCTTAAACAGTGTCCCTTAATTTGAGGTAAATACATGAAAATCCCTATTCAAAGGGACTGGGACCAGAAAAAATGTCCCTTAAATAGAGGTGTCCCTTATTCGGAGGTGTCCCTTAATGGAGGTTCTACTGTACGTTAGTCGGCATCTGGATAATTAAGAGAAAATTTGTTTTCACCATATAAAACACTAAAATTAACAAAAATAAAGCAAGTTATCATTAGAGTGAAAAACCAACGTAAATAAAGCACACATTTTGAAGAAAAATTTTCCCGTTGCGGAAAGACAAATTTTTTCTTCAAAATGTGTGATTTATTTACGTTGGTTTTTCACTTTAATCATATTGTAGAACAAAGCTTATATGACAATTTTTCAAAGCAAGTTATTGTCTTACTGTTATTGATGTCATTACTCTCTACCTTTTTGACTAGGTCCCGGGAAGCTGTCCCTCATGCCCCTGCTGTAGTATTCCCTGGTGATAGCAAAGTTTTTTCTCGGCTATAGCCATTTGGTTCTATGACCGCTCAAGTAGCATTCCACCGAATTATTACTAGTGATGTTCCGGATATCCGAAGGAAAATGAAGATCTGTATCCGTATCCGTTACTTTTTTGACGGATCTTAAACGGATCATTTCTATTCTAAAGTTTTTTAAATATTTGAGTAAAGACTCTTAAATTCCGTTTAAATTAGGTTTTATTCCCTATTTAAATTATGAGGTATCATTTCAGAAGCCAATTTGTATCCCCCCCCCCCCCCCCCCCCCGTTGCAAAAAGGAAGGGGAAATACGTTTTAAAAATGTGTATCAGTGTGTCTTTTTGTGGCAACGTAGCTCCTAAACAGATGAACCGATTTTGATAGTTCATTTTTCGTTCAAAAGGTGACTTGATCGAAAGTGTTCTTAGCTTGGCCTTGTTTTTATAGAACTTTAATAACCTGAGATATTAATTAAAAACCGACTTAACGTTTTTCACAATTATGGTAGTAAAAATTTACCCGTACGTTAAAAATGTTGGTCCTAATTGAAAGAACGAAGTTTTCTGCCTTTGATATTTATTTGCTACTTCCAACTTATATACAGTAGGAGAAATAATCTTGTTAAGTAAATTTTAAGTGCAATTCTAAGCCTTTATATGCGTGATTGGTAGCGATTTCATAGTCGGAAGATAAGATGAAAAATAATAGTTTAAAAAACTAAAAAAACACGCTTTCGTAGCAAAATGAACTAAAAAGTGAAAAATAATCTTTGGATGATAGTAGTTGACCAATCACTTAATTTTAATGTAATACAAAAAAGCGTGAGGGGGCTGTCTATTTACATTTTTGCTTTTACAACAAATGGAAGAAATTCAAGACAACTGATAAGAAGCCCCCCACGCTTTTTTGTATTACATTAAAATTAAGTGATTGGTCAACTACTATCCTTCAAAGATTATTTTTCACTTTTTAGTTCATTTTGCTACGAAAGCGTGTTTTTTTAGTTTTTTAAACTATTATTTTATTTTTCTGTTTTTTAGTCTTATGTTGGAGAATTATCAGGCGACGAAATTATTTTTAAAATGAGTGCGAGATAATATCTTAAAGTTAAGACAAGGGCACCCCGATGGAAAGCTAACTGTGAGTCATCGATGTATGTTTGCGGAAATGATATTTATATTACTTTGAAAATTTGAGATGCATTTGAATAAAAGTTTTGTTCAACAATGGTCTGATCAGCACTGAATTTTCAATTGAAGGCTCACCTAAATTTTGGCATGAAATTAGTTAAAAACAATTATATTTCATGTTCTAATTACCTTGGAACATTGGAACAAATTTTGTCTGATGCAGAAAAATTAAAGGTTTTTGTAGATATTTTTAAATAATTTTTGCGAGCATTTTTTAATGTATTTTTAAAAATTTTTCCTTTTTCACATTGTTATTTTTATGCCAAAATATTGATTAAAATTGGAGAAAACTAACAATTAAAAGAGTTAATTAACTAATTTGATTATAGAATATTGCATTGTCATCGGGTATGAGGTCGCGTGACAAATTTCAAAAGAATCCGATCGCAGGAAGTGGGCGAAATTTGAGCTGCAAGATTCCGTTACAAGATACATACATACAGGTGAAGCTAATAAAAGCGTGTTAAAAAGCTCAATGATTTAAAATTTTTACGTGCTGTCAGTTCATATTTGTTAACAAATGTGTAATCTGACCCGCGAAATTCATCTTAATATGAGGTCGGCTCTCTGGGACATGTTTTGTTCTTTTAATTTTTAATTAATATTAGTTTTTGTTATTGATTTGGGGTTTCTGTTATTCTTCATTTTTGTTTTTCTTGGCATCCTTAAAAAAAAAGTGAGACTAAATTCTCTATTTACTGTTTGTAAAGGTGTTCCCGGCTCTGTATTTCGTCGGTCGGAGTAAGTTCGGTGGAATGGGTCAGCGCTGCATTTATGCTGAAATAAAATGCAAAAAATTATTTATAGCCTGTCCAGTAGCAGCTTTACACTCTTGTTCCTGTATCCTACATCTACCGAGTAAGCTAGAAATAGTTTTTCACATTCCATTTATGCATTAATGCAGGGGCGGCATTTCAGCATTTCATTTGGGGGGTCGAGTTTCTTAAATATGTATTACCAAAGCTAACAGGAAGTGGTCATAAAATCAGTTTAATATAAATAAAAATTAGTGTTTAAAAACAATTAAAATTTTGATTCATTTTCTAATAAGTTATCATGCAAAACATCTCGATACTAAAGTTTTTATAGCTTTTGGAAAAGTTTTAATGCATGATTTTTGGAATTCTAAAGAGCAGGGAATCGTGTTACTAATCAATCAGTGCCCAGTGTCGTGCTGTTTTGCCAGCACAGCTAAATTGAAAAGTTTTGTTTTTTTTTTGTCCATTGTGCTCCGAAAACAACCCTCTGAGAAATAAAAAAATCTTTCTCTACTATCTAAGCTGATTGGAATAGTTAAAAAATAATTGAAGTAACTGAGTTATGTATGAAAACACTTTTTATATATTGCTCTTCAAAATCACCCAAGCAACTTCAAAAATTGTGAGGAGCTTAATTTTTCATCATTGAATAATCTAGTCTCGTCGGCAGTCGCAACTTCAATGAGATGTCATCTGCCTCCCTTGCCTCATGCTAAAATTTTACTCATAATTGAAACATTTTATTTTACGTTTTCAAAATCCAATCCAAATAATATAGAGCCAACCATACAGAAAAATAATTATCATCAAATCTTGTGTTAATTTCATTCAAACTGAATCTATTACATTACACAAAATATTAAAAAATCACTGTTTAACTTCACAACATCATGTGGATTTTTGTCACTTTTTTTTCCGCTTTTTTCAAATCGGCACGAAGGAAGAGTTTTTTTTTTTTTTTTTTTTTTTAAGTTTCACGCTTGATTGAAATATACATCTATGTAAAATCAATTTTCAGTTTCAATTGTAGATTGAACTATGGTAGTATGGTGCACAACAGATCAATTGTAGATTGAACTGTGGCTTGAATACTCCGAAAATTAAGGGTAGCGGATTAAAGATGTTTTGATAGAGTAAAGCATTTTTGAAAAACTTTCTTCAATACAAACAAATTGAATAAAAATTCAAACGAAGTCATACATGCTAAAAGGCATGAGCTTTTTCACCATTGAAACAATCGTTTTACAAAAATTCTTCCAGTCGTCAAATCACTGCTTTGAAGTTATCGAGAAATGTTTTTATGGTTTTAACTTTTGAATACCATCTTGTGTCACTCCAAGATTGCATAATTATAGAACCCCATAAAAAGGTATTTGATGAGATGTTTTTATTAATTCAATAATCAAATGCATTTTTAAGAAGTTTCTATGAAAGCATTGAGCAGCTGAAACGTGTTTCTAGCAGAAGAAAGCGATGAACACTCATTAAATAAATATACACTTCAAAAGTGAGCGTAAAAGTGAATGTAAAATATCAAGGAATTTTCTTGTGAAAACCACGCAGCCATATCACTTTGCACGAGCCTCTCATATTGGACATACCATCGTTACACTGGGCACACAAGTATGAAATATTTAGCCTATATGAGGAAATGTCTTCTTCAGTTGAAATTAACCATGTTTCTCTATCAGTTTTCTATGTTCTGAAAATGCTTGATGAATTTCTAAATCTACTTCCAAATAACGAAAAACACTTTTTCTAGTCTGAGAATGTGTCTAGTTTCATCAAATAGTTACTGAGAACCAGCGAGATTTTTTTAAGGAACATTATTTCCAACTTTCATAAATTGAATTCACCCATTTTCTATCATTCTGCTCAAAACATTTGGGGGTGCGACCGCCCCCTCTTGACCCCCCTATTTGCCGCCCCTGCATTAATGCAGCGCTGGCCCATTCCTTCCAACTCTCCCTCAATTTTAACGGAGATTTCTTTAAAGGGTGAATCATAGTCTTGATTGTATTTTTGCTGCAGTTGACATTTTTTAAAGAAACTGCCATTATTCTGACGGGAATACCTTCCGTAACAAACTTTACACTAGGATAGTTGAATTGGGGGGGGGGGGGGGGACTTTTTTTTTGAGATCCGTATCCGTGGATCTTTACACTAATGATCCGTATCCGCGGATCTACGTTTTTAACGATCTGGCACATCACTAGTTATTACATAACACGGTACCCTTTGTTTAGGACACTGCCACTTCTCAGGATTAATGGGCTTCTGTCTGCTGGCTATACCCGTATCCCCGATTCTACGTCGAGCGTCGCTAATCGAGGGGTTGCTCCGGGACTGGGACTTTCCGCTTTGGGCGAGCGATATGGGTCCCAAGAGGAGTTTTTACAAAGAGCCGGGTCCGATTTCAGGCCCGAGAGCATTCTATTGTGACTGCCGAAAATACAGCGGGGAGTACGGTCGCAGTAGTTCCATCGTCCTGGATCCATCAGTGGGTCACTCTATTAACCTTTTGAGCCACGAGCTAGCCAGTGTTGCCAGATGGTCAAATTCAGATTTTCCCAATTCCCTTCCAATTTTTCCCCAAAAAGCAATGTTTTCTACCAAAATTCCCCAAATTCAAAAATTATTTTTCCATTAATATTTTCAGAAAATGAATCGACTTCTTCTAATATTTTTGTCTCTTGAAAAAAAAAATTCCCCCCCCCCCCCCAAATAACCAAATTTTCTTATAAAATTCCCCAACTTTTTTTTTTTCTTCCCATTTTCGCTTTTTTTTTTTTGTCTTTATTTTTCTTTATCTGTACTAATAATAGAGCTGAAAGTCTGGATATCTCTCTGTCTGTCAGGATCTCTGTGACGCGCATAGCACCTAGACCGTTCGGCCGATTTTCATGAAATTTGGCAAAGAATTAGTTTGTAGCATGGGGGTGTGCACCTTTAAGCGATTTTCCGAAAATTCGATTTGTTCTTTTTCTAGTCCAATTTTAAGAACATTTTCCCGAGCAAAAATAGCATAAGATGGACGAGTAAATTACCAAGCTATCATAGCGTGGAACCGAAACGTCTGGGCAAGCCAATTGGTGAGAAATTAATCATGCATTATTTGTAAATGTACAGGGGAACCAAAAGACCTTTTAATTTTCTACTACGGGCAAGCCATGCGGATGCCACTAGTCATAAATACAAACGCCTGACCGAGAGATAAGAAATAGCCAAATGTTTTTTTTTCCTACTTGCATTTACTGCTCTGCTTCTGTATGAACATTTAAACTATGATTTTTGTATATATTTATCCAAGAACATTCTTCATCACACGTATTTTTACCCGTTTCACGTATGCAGAACATTAATGCGAATTCCGTAGGATTATATTCCACATAGTGCAAAATGCGAATTCCATAAAGTTGAGCAAAGCTAAACCAACGTTGTTTGATACAAGCAATGTAACTACTACTTCTTGACGCGAATCTAAATACGAAAAAAAATTCTTTTTTCCTTGAGGTTTTTTTTTCATCAGGTTTTCCCCAAGGAAAAAATTTTTCCCCAAAAAATTCCCCTCAAAATCCATTTCCAGAAATTTTCCCCAGAGAGCACCAGATTTCCCCAGAATGGGGAAATTTCCCCCAATCTGGCGACATTGGAGCTAGCGCAAAATTTGAATCAGATGACTTTTGTTCTCAGAGGATAGGATTTAGAACTTTGGTTGCACCATGAGCACTCACGTTTTGGCAAACAGGTGGAGCATGTGGTGCCTCTACTGGAGAAACTACGGTTAAAAGTGGATTCCGAACCAACAAGACAGTATAGTAACAAGTGTTATACCGATTCATAATATTCAAGCCTAAGACAGCCGTTCGAATGTAGGTGTATGCGCTGGAGTATTGTGCTCAACGCTCAGAAGTGTACCAATAGAAAGAATATTCCGTTTCTGCTTCAAAAGAAACTATTGGTGAAGACCTGTCTCTTTCTTCATTGTCACGTGACATGCCTTCAAATGCCTCTTGGCGCGATAACTCGTTGCCGGTCATTTATTGTTATTGGTCTAACTACGACAACGAGAGTTTTACAAATCATTCCTCGCCAAAAACGCAATAAATTGCATTCTTACTTCATTAAAACTCACCAATGCGATGGTGTATGGAGGAATTCAGTCACTTATCCTCCTTGACAAAAATAGATTTCATGTTGTCGGCTAACGTAGCAACCCTAAACTTTATTTATTTGGTTATTACCTACCTCAAGGGCTCCAGAAAAAAAGAACTCCAGAGCCGCTTATGCTACTATACAGCCAAGGGCTCCCATATGGGGGGGGGGGGCAATGGGGGGCTCAATCCCCCCCCCCTGGAAATGAGAACTTCCTTGCTTTTAGTGCTTTTTTCGTTGCAAAAATGTATAAAAAAAATTTCCAGCCATTAATGAATGAGTTATTAAAAATGTCAAATTTTAATATCTCTAATCTGTACTGAAATCGGTTTCCATGGAGAAAATATTCTGCTAAACCATGGGGAAAATTTTTCGCCCCCCCCTTAAAATTTTGCATACAGGCGCCCTTATATACAGCAAGTAATTTTGCATCAGATTCGTACACATCATAAATCGTAACTTTGAAACGAAGGTAACTAAACAATGTACATATAATTTTTAAATTAAAGCAGCCAAAATTTCTTCCCAGAGAAATTGCAACACGGTGCCTTATATTCAAAGGAAACAAATGAGCTCACTATAATTTAAACCAATAAAGTATTTAAGTTTCACTTGACTCACTTCGCGAATAGCGAATACCGTTTCAATCTAGTAACCGACCCAATCTACTAGTAACCCAGGTGGACAAAGTTGTCCCCTGACTGGCTTACTACAATCTTAATCCTATGACAAATATCGCTCCAGTCACACAGCTCCGTGACTAGAAACCAGAAATTTATCCAAGAACTTGAGCGATGTAAATTCCCGAGAAATTGTCGGAGAAATTAATAGAGGTCAACGGTTGAGCAGTCTTTTGAGCACAAAATACATCTAGTGCAAATGCTGTACCACCTCGGGCTCAGGAGGATGAAATCAAAGACGACCATCGAGCTGATGAAGCGATTTGAAGCCTCATCCGAGGGGAAAGCGATATTATTCTGTTAACCCTTTCTGCCCGCGAGCGGTTCAATTCGAATTGATGAAACTTCCATTTCCATTTGAATCATCTTCGAGAGTTAGTTCCTTTATCCTCCCCCCCCCCTCCCAGACACATTCCAAAACAAATACTTTTCATTTCTTTTCTTGAATGTATGTATGTGTTGTGCAGGTATGCAAAGTTGATCATGTGTGGTGTGTATTCAGCTTAATTTGAAGATTAGTATATGGGAGCTCACGTATATGCTCAGGGCCTGATTTTCTTCTCTTTTTCGTTGAGTTCTTACAGAATACGTACATGCATAAAAAGGGCTAAATCAGAGAGGAATATGTTGGAAACAAACCGAAGCGTAAAGAACAATAATATAACGGCAAAATGCTAATTTGCAGAAAATTTCCGACAGGTGTTTCGCGGTTACAATTAACCCCATTTTCCATGCAAAGAAGTGAGTTATAGAATGAAAAGATAGCCGACTGCTTTTCGTTGTTTTTTTTTTCCATGGAAAAACTTTATTTAAAACAATTTAATTACATTTTATATTGCCATTTTTGAAAGCATTTGTAACGAACCAGCAATTTAAAAATGATTCTGTAAAAATTCAACAAACAATTAAAGCCTGAAAATTTTTTTAAAGTTTCAATGTTGATGAAACATGAATTATTTAACCTATTAGAATAAAAGTATACCAAAGTAAGTTACTGACTCTTCTACTAAGAATAAACTCCCAAGCTATTAACTGAAAGTAAGCTTTAAGAAAGTCTATTTCTTAATACAGTAGCTTAAACTACTGTATTAAGAAATAGACTTTTTAAGAGCTGTCCAAAAACCTTTCGAGATTTTCGGCAAATTTTTCACATTTACATTTAAAAGATGGAGCAGGATTTCCCAAACTTGTCATTAGAGTCTATAGATACTCTTTCTTAGAAGTACTTAGTCATTCAAATGGTATCACCGCTTTAAAAGTTCTTGTTTTATGGGACCAAAAACATCGAAGTTAGGAGGTAAAAGATTAGGGTGGCTTGGGAAGGTGATTCCACACTTTCCACCTAAACTTGGTCTTCCCTCGTGCTCAGCGTCGTCAATATCTGCACGTCCATTCTCAAGCATGTTACACCATTTCACGATAGCTTAACGTGATATTGCATTTTCACCATACACTTCATGCTACTGCCCATAAATTTCAGTGCAGTTGCACCTTTTTGCCCACAAAATCAAATCACTGCACGCATTTCCAATTTGGACGCTACTTGCAGCTGTCGAGACATGTTTGCGACTGATAATAAAAAAAAAAAAAAAAAAAAAAACTAAACGTGTCTTGGGGGAAACCGCTGCGTCACTCGATAAAGGTACATGTCTTAAGTATTGCCACAGAATTTCATCAAAATTGTCTTAGACGGAACAGATTCACGAAGAAGTGCAACTAACTTTCTGACTGACCTACGTAATTAGTTAACTATTTAGACGATTTGAATCCCCAAAGGGGCAATACATTTGTAAAGGTCGATAGGGGGGCGATGAGTATAGCAGTCGCCCCCTTAAGACAAAATGATAATAATAAAAAGGCAACCAATATCGAAATTGGAAACGTATGCGAAACAGATTGCTAAGAGTTCTGACAAGGAACCACAAGTTGTAAAAGGGACAAATTCAAGTTCAGTAGATTCCTCTTCACACCTCGGTAGAACCTTGAAGGAGGTATTTCAACATTCATCTCAAAGTTCATGATTTTTTTTTTAAAGTATCGGTGTTTTTAAATCTCTCAGATTCCAGTTTAAAAAATAATAATTTCATAATAAAGAACTTTTGGTTTTGAAAGTACGTCTTGCTTCAAATATATGTAAATTAGGCATTTATGTTTTCAATAATAATCGATGTTTGCTAGCGCCAAGTAATAGTTTTTAAAGAAAGGGGGAGGGGGTGATAGGTGTCAGTTAATCTCTTGAGGCGGTCGATGGGCTCAAAAAGGTTGTGAACCACTGGTTTAAGGCTGACGACTATCTTGATTGGCAGGGCCTGGTTATAGCACAGGCCGCCTGGGCCTGGGTCTCATCTTCCTAAGGGGCCTCAAATTTCCAAAAGAATTATGCATAATAATAAAAATAAATAAAAATAACTTATTAATCGCAAAAAACTTCCTTAAAGGAGATTTTTTATTCATTCTGCTATTAGCGAATTTACCATGTCACAACTATGAGGGGGCTTGAAGGGATTCATAAATATACATGGTTAATGATTTACGTAAAATTCTGGGATAGACAAAGAGGCCCTAAAAATGAATTCTGACGGGGACTAACTTGTAACCACTGTATCCCGCTGTAGAGTCTTCAGGGGGCCTCCAAATTATTGTGGGCCTAGGGCCCACTTTTAGTTAGTCGGGCCCTGTTGATTGGACTCTAATCATATCATAACTATCTTGTATATTATGCACCACCCAAAAATAAACTTCACTACAATCACATGAAAGGTACCAGGGAAAATAACGTCACTCATTTTCCCCCCAGGAAGCGGAATAATGATGCCATGTAGTGGTTGCTGAAGGTGAACTATACTTTTATACTTTTCGAATAGTCTATCATCTTTTGTACAAAATCCCATAAGTCAGCTGAAACATTTGTTTGAAAGTAAGCGGTACTGAAGGGGTGTGTGGAGGGGGGGGGGGGGATATTCAAACATCCAAATGCGTTCTTCTCAAGGTTTTTTTTTGGCTGACGGGGTTTTCCCTCTGTGCCCATTATATATGCTACAAGGTTTTGTAAGGGCAAAGAAAATATTTATCCAATAGAATAGAAACAAAAAAAGAAATTTTTGTCAAAAAATGGCTTCAACCTGTTCGGATACCTTAGATGAACGTGAAATGTCATTCTGTTTCGATCTCAACTTGACGCTTTCCAAATTTACGCGGAAGGTCCTACGATCGAGGGGAAGATTTTTTTTCCGGACATCGAGAATCGGATCCGAGGACGGGCGAACGGAACGGGATTCCTCTTCTCTCTCGATCCCAGCCAGGAAATGGAAGTCGGCCATCCGAAGTGAAACAAAAATCAAATTCCGGGATGGTCGCGCAACCACTTTCTCCGCCTCATCCGAGAAAGGAATTCGAAAGATGGATAAGGTCATTCCGAAGCTCGCGCCCTTTTTTCTTTTCTCAATATTACTGACAGCTCTATTCGTTCGCTCCGGAGGGAACATCTCCGCCCATCACTTACGAATGGAACGCGGGAGAGAGAGAGAAGAAAAAAAAACGTTCTGGGGGGGGGGGGGGATCTTTGCATTCCGACAACCCTCACGATGGCGAGTCGAGTTGTCGGCCATTTCTATGCCCGATGAAGCTTTTCCCACATTTCGAACATTCGGACGACACCCCTTTCTTCACACTTCCCCCTCGGGCACGAGATATCAAATCACGTGACTTTCGGTAATGTGGACGAAATATTTGGACGTCTCACGGCAGAGGTGTGTAAAAGTGGACTTTTTGTAGAACACAGACAACCCGCAGTGATAATTTCCTTAGATCATTGAGACATCACATTTCTCAATGGTCTAAGATAATTTCGTACGGAGGGGGAGAAGAGGGGGTTGGAAGCGACACTTTACAATAATAACACTCGAGTGTTGAACGAAATCACTACAGGGAGCGCAAGATGCGACAGGGGTCAAACAAAAGCTCTGTTTAAGAAAATCCAATCAAATTTGATTAACATGCTAGTACTCTCTTCTATTATATATATATATATATATATATATATATATATATATATATATATATATATATATATATATATATATATATATATATATATATATATATATATATATATATATATATATATCTTTTCTTTACTAATAATAAAGCTGAAAGTCTCTCTGTCCGGAGGATGTCTGGATGTCTGTAGGATGTCTGTGACGCGCATAGCGCCTAAACCGTTCGGCCGATTTTCATGAAATTTGGCACAAAGTTAGTTTGTAGCATGGGGGTGTGCACCTCGAAGCGATTTTTCGAAAATTCGATTTTGTTCTTTTTATATTCTAATTTTAAGAAACTTTTTCCGAGCAAATGATCACAACGTGGAATAGTAAATTACGAAATCATCATAACGTGGAACAGTCATGAGCCATGGGCGAGCCATCTTCTTCTTTACTAATAATAAAGCAGAAAGTCTCTCTGTCCGGTGGATGTCTGTAGGATGTCTGTGACGCGCATAGCGCCTAAACCGTTCGGCCGATTTTCATGAAATTTGGCACAAAGTTAGTATGTAGCATGGGGGTGTGCACCTCGAAGCGATTTTTCGAAAATTCGATGTGGATCTTTTTTTATTCAAATTTTAAGAAAAAAAACTATCATAAATTACGAAATTATCATAACGTGGAACCGTAACATGGGCACAAGCCAATTGGCGAGATACGAAATTATCATAACGTGGAACTGTAACGTCGGTACAAGCCAATTGGCGAGAAAATTCACCATACATTATTTGTAAATATACAAGCGAACCAAAAGACCTTTAATTTTTCTATTACGGGCGAAGCCGTGCGGGTGCCACTAGTACATATATTAGGGTGGAACGAAAAAAAAGAAGTTTTTATTTTCGAATCGTAATAGTGCGGAAAAGTTGCGATTGGTGAAGACTTACAAAACAAAACAAAGATTTTTAAAATCGGATAATATCTTCCGATCCCGCAACGAGCCTAAATATTTGAAAAAATGGAAAATTTCGTGTTTTCTTAGTGATTTTTCAAAAATTTTGTTTTATGTTTCTTTTTAAAGCTCTAAGATGGAAAAGTTACGATTGGGGAAACCTTCAGAAATAAAAAAAATTTTTGAAATCGAATAATACCTTCAGATCCAGAACCAAGCCTAAAAAATCGAAAAAGTTGAGAATTTCAGGATTTTTCCGAATTTTTAACATTTTTGGATCAATGTACTTTTTCAGGCTACAGAACGGAGAAGTTACGTTTAGTGAAGACTTCAAAGTGAAAAAAAAAAATATCTTTTTGAAATAAAACAATATCTTCCGATCGGCGCAACGAACCTACACGTTTGAAAAAATGTAAACTTTAAGCCCTTTTTTCAGCTTTTTTTATTTCTTTTAGTTTAACGATCCTCATAAGTTCGGTATAAAATACTAATAGAAGAACGTTTGTTTATAAAACAAATGTGATATTTTAGTACTAGAGCCTGCCTGTAAATTGTCCACATGGCCCTTGATTCCCGCGATACTCATATTTGTTTATGCCGCTTAGTACAGTGCATTATTCTGATACGCCCCATTAGCGAAATAAAGAACCGCAAAAATTTCACAGACGGTGCCATTCGTGTTTACAGAACAATTCAAACCTGTCGATATTTACCTGAGAATCTAAAACAAGTTGTTTACTAGGGAGGAACGAAAAAAACAAAGTTTTTGTTTTCGAATTGTAATAGTGCAGAAAAGTTGCGATTGGTGAAGACTTACAAAACAAAACAAAAATTTTTAAATATCTTCCGATCCCGCAACGAGCCTAAAAATGTGAAAAAAAATGGAAAATTTCATGTATTCTTAGAGATTTTTTAAAAATGTTGCTCCAACGTTTCTTTTTAATACTCTAAGACGGAAAAGTTACGATGGTGAAGCCTTCAGAAATTTAAAAAAACATATTGAAATCAAATAATACCTTCTGATCCAGAAAAAAACATGAAAAGTAAAAAAATTGAGAATTTCATCTTTTCTTAGTGATTAAAAATAAAATTGTTCTTGTTGTTTTTTTCCCCGGTGTTACAGGAAAAAACCTTTAAAAAAACCCTATATTACACATAAACATTAATTTATTTCTTGACTTTTAAGGTATGTTCGAAACAAGCAAAACTACCATTCTTTACAACAATGAAACATTTTCAAATAATAAAAAGTTATAAAATATTTACCAAATTTACAATACAGTATACAAGTCTTATTGTTTTAAGTGTTAGTTGTTGAAGCTAATTTATAATCAGATTTTTTGGAAAATTCGGGCATAATTGATCTGGATTTCAATGCTGCTCTTATGTAGCCATCTTTTGATTTAAATCCACACACTTTGAGTGAAGCTTCCGTCATTAGCTTCACACATCTTTCGACAGCTTGCGTATGGCAGAGGAATAGTTTTATATCCCAGTCGGGTATAGTGCCTGTTACAATAAAATTTTCAATGTCTTTTGTTAGGAACTTTTCGAAGAAAAGGTGGAGAAGATAGCTTTGTCGTGTTCCAATTAATAATCTCTGTATAACCTTCTGCTTCGAAATTTAGAGATGGAATGACAAAGTTTCTAATGCTTTTGCCTTTAGAAACAGATTCTCTGGCTTTTAAGACGTTTTTAAATGCTAGTTCTCTTATGTGCTTTCATTAAACACCATTCCCGTTAATAAGTTTTCGGGATGCGCAAAGAAAGAGTTTCTTTCAATGACAGGGCAAACAACTTGTTTTAGATTGTCAGGTAAGTATCGACAGATTTGAATTGTTCAGTAACCATGAATGGCATCGTCTGTGAAATTTTTGCGGTTCTTTATTTCGCTAATGGGGCGTATTAGATGCATACACTGTACTAAGCGGCATAAACAAATATAAGTATCGCGGGATTAAAGGGCCATGTGAACAATTTACAGGCAGGCTCTAGTACTGAAATATCACATTTGCTTTATAAACAAACGTTCTTCCATTAGTATTTCATACCGAACTTATGAGGATCGTTAAACTAAAAGAAAAAAAAAAGCTGAAAAAAGGGCTTAAAGTTAACATTTTTTCAAACATGTAGGTTCGTTGCGCGATCGGAAGATATTGTTTTATTTCAAAAAGATTTTTTTTTTCACTTTGAAGTCTTCACTAAACGTAACTTCTCCGTTCTGTAGCCTGAAAAAGTACATTGATCCAAAAATGTTAAAAATTCGGAAAAATCCTGAAATTCTCAACTTTTTCGATT
This sequence comes from Uloborus diversus, assembly GCF_026930045.1. Classification (NCBI taxonomy): domain Eukaryota; kingdom Metazoa; phylum Arthropoda; class Arachnida; order Araneae; family Uloboridae; genus Uloborus; species Uloborus diversus. The sequence goes on from NC_072732.1 coordinate 217,904,621, forward strand.
TTTTAGGCTTGGTTCTGGATCAGAAGGTATTATTCGATTTCAAATTTTTTTTTAATTTCTGAAGGTTTCACCAATCGTAACTTTTCCATCTTAGAGCTTTAAAAAGAAACATAAAACAAAATTTTTGAAAAATCACTAAGAAAACACGAAATTTTCCATTTTTTCAAATATTCAGGCTCGTTGCGGGATCGGAAGATATTATCCGATTTTAAAAATCTTTGTTTTGTTTTGTAAGTCTTCACCAATCGCAACTTTTCCGCACTATTACGATTCGAAAATAAAAACTTTGTTTTTTTCGTTCCACCCTAATATATATATTTGATAGCAATATAAGGATTGCGCAAGAAAAAAATTCTTTTAAAAGAATGAAAAAAATGAAAAAATCCCCAAATACCCTGGGGCCTCATGGGGGTACTCCCCAAGGGTAGGGGAAAACCATGAGATGTTTCGGGATTTTTTAATTTTTTTGGTTCTCTTAAAAGAATTTTTTTCTTTCTTGTTCAATCCTTATATTGCTATCAAATGTGTTATCTACCAGTATCATAGAGCTGCCTATGGCGCCTATTGAACTGAGTAGTGAAGCTCATTTTGGTTGACTTGTCCAGATTATAAATACAGTATATGATAGTGTTTCTTTATATATATGTATGTATATATATATATATATATATATATATATATATATATATATATATATATATATATATATATATATATATATATATATATATATATATATATATATATATACCTGCACTACACTCTACGTATTTCTAATCTTGGCTGATATTTTTCAATTCATTTATTATCTGCATTTTTGGGGCAAAGTTACATGTTTGGCGGTACCATACATCATTTTGTCTTTCTAATGGACTTCTAAACAAGAGAAGCCTTTAAACAAGACTATAAGTTCCATTAAAATGGAAAATAGTTAAGCGCAAAACATTATCTTTCACATTATTTGAAACATTATACTGTATTTAATGACATTAAGAACGTTAAAATTTAGAAACGTGGCGAGAATGGGGTTCCTTCCTTCAATCAAAAGTAGTACTTTTAGTCACTGAAATTGATAGAGTAAGCAAAAAAAAAAAAAAAACATGGACCCAGAAAATTCTTTCATTTTCCAAACAGTTATTTTTTAATTAATTTTTTAAAACGTCCGATTTTGCAAACAAGGCGTGGTCTTGATGACGTCACAAATGATGCTCTATGAAGCATTTTGTACCGCGTTTCCACATTATTATAATCAAGAAGCGAATTAAAATTGCGCTCTACGCTTGCTATCAACCCTATCGTTGCCAATACACGTGAGTAAAGATGCGAATTAAATATTTTGTGTTGTGAATGGCAACACAGAATGGCATTTCATCATTTGTGATGTCATCGGCAAGAAATGTAAGCAATGAAAGATCACCGATTTAAGTAATTTTTTAAAAATATTAAATTTAAACAAATTATTTAAAAAATGGTTAGAAAATGCCATTCCGACAGAAAGGGAAACAGGGTGGCGACACGAACTGTGAAAAAAAGTTCCCTGACTTTTCCCTGATTTCCCTGATTAAGTTCACCAAATTTCCCTAATTTACATTACCAATGATATTGGTTTTCGTTCTTTGCTCTACTTGAAATCCATTGTATGTTTGCATAAAATGCAGTATTTTAAACGTTTTAAGTTGCGTAAAGTTGTTGAACTAAAGATATATTTTTAAAAAATGTTACTTTTTTAATAAAATGGTTGGAAAAAAAAAACATATATTAAATTTTTCTACATGGAAAGATTATAGAAAATTTAAAAAAAAAAAAAACTTCCAGAAACCACTTAACATAAGAATTTTAAGAAATCATTAAAATCACTCTTAAAAACATATGCGTATTTATGATAGAACAAAAAAGTAATTGAGATTATTTTGAACTAAATTTTCAAACAGTATAATAATTGTTGCAATAATAACAAGCAATAGTGAAAGAATAGAAGTAATGTAGTTATTCTTATATAACTAATTGACATATTTATGCAAAGCAGATGAAACCATTTGACATCCATTCACAGGGAGCTTTTCTCTAATCAAGAACATAGGTTTTAATGAATGAATACAGCATTTCAACAATAAAAAATAAAGATATTTACTTAAGTACACAAATTAACTCTATTTCAAATGATTTCAGTATGTAACGAAAAAAAAATCTTAGATTGCTTTGTGACAAACAACTTTGAAATGCAAGAAAGAAAAAAAAAGCAATTAGTCAATTTCAAAATATATAAAAGAAGAATACAACTTGGTTATAAAATAAAAGAGTCATTTAAGTCTGAAGAAAAGAAAACCTTCATAATCTGCGGCGACAACAAATAATGTAACGGCAAAAAACAAAAGTTTTTTTATTGAAAGTTCATTTTAGCAATTAAATTAAAAGCGCGAAGAAGTAATAACTTTTAAGCTTTTATCAGTATTAATTAATTCAAAAACCAAAGATTTTTTCTTGAAATCGTGATTACAGTACGCTAATTACTTCGAAACAATGGAATAAAAGCTAAGAAGTAAGGCATTAATGAAGGCTTCCTCTTTGCCTGTACGGTTGTTTATTTTACGTAGCATTGAAAGCGTGAAAGGAAATTTCAAGCTAGGTAAAATAAACAACCTAACAGACACAGAAGCAATCTTAGGAAGTTCATCCTGTGGTTAATAAGTAAGATTACTTATTAACCACAGTTAATAAGTAAAATTACTTATTAACCAATACTTTGACGTTGAGGAAAAAAGTTGCACAAATATGTGGCAGTGTATAATCGCACCTCAGTCATTTTACTTTTTTTTTTGAATAGATAATTGGCAGAAAATGCGTAGGGGATCCGAGTACTTAATTTTGAATAGATAATTGGCAGAAAATGCGTAGGAGATCAGAGTACTTAATTTTGTAAAGCAAAAAAAAAAAAAAAAAAAATTCTTCATAAAATCAATTTTCCCTGATTTTTTGTTATTTTTTCGAAATTCCCTGATATTTCCCTGACTTTTCCCTGATTAATAAAGTTCCCTGACTTTTCCCTGATCTCCCTGATCTGTTGCCACCCTGGGAAAGCTCCTGAGTAGTGATGTTCCGGATTACCGTATCCGTGTCCGCGGATATCCGAGGAAAAATAAAGATCTGTATCCGTATCCGTTACTTTTTTGACGGATCTTAAACGGATCTTTTCCATTCTAAAATTTTTTAAATATTTGAATAAAAGACTCTTAAATTCCGTTTAAATTAGGTTTTATTCCCTCTTTAAATGATAAGGTATCATTTCAGAAGCCAACGGCCCTCTGAGATATGTCTTTTTTTTTTTTTATAGTTTAATATTAGTTTTCGTTATTGATATGGGGTTTCTGTTTTTCTTCATTTCGGTTTTTCCCGGCATCCTTCAAAAAAAAAAAGTGAGACAAAAGTCTCTATTTACTGTTTGTAAAGGTGTTCCCGGCTCTGTTATTTCGTCGGTCGGAGTAATTTGGGTGGAATGGGTAAGGCCTGCATTTATGCTGAAATAAAATGCGAAAAATTATTTCTAGCCTATCCAGTAGCAGCTTTACATTCTTGCTCCTGCATCCTACATCTACCGAGCAAGCTAGAAATCATTTTTCACATTCTATTTAAGCATTAATGCTGCGCTGACCAGTTCCTTCCAACTCTCCATCAATTTTAACGGAGATTTCTTCAAAGAGTAAATCATAGTCTTTATTATATTTTCACCGTAGATGACATTTTTTGAAGAAACAGTGTTATTATAGTGACGGGAATCCTTCCGTAATAAATTTTACACTTGGATAGTTGAATTGGGCAAAACCATTTTGAGATCCGTATCCGTATCCGTGGATCTTGACACTAATGATCCGTATCCGTATCCGCGGATCTTGACACTAATGATCCGGATCCGTACCCGCGTATCCTGACACTAATGATCCATATCCGCGGATCTTGACACTAATGATCCGGATCCGTATCCGCGGATCTTGACACTAATGATCCGGATCCGTATCCGTACCCGCGGATCTTGACACTAATGATCCAGATCCGTATCCGCGGATGATCCGGATCCGTATCCGCGGATCTTGACGCTAATGATCCGGATTCGTATCCGTATCCGCGGATCTTGACACTAATGATCCGTATCCGTATCCGCGGATCTTGACACTAATGATCCGGATCCGTATCCGTGGATCTTGACACTAATGATCCGTATCCGTATCCGCGGATCTTGTAACTAATGATCCGTATCCGTGGATCTTGACACTAATGATCCGGATCCGTATCCGCGGATCTATTTTTTTAACGATCCGGCACATCACTACTCCTGAGGCAACAATTTCTCTCCAGAAATTGTACTCTTACAAGTAAAGTGTGCTTCAGGAGTTTTTCAGAAATGGCAGAAAAGAAATTTCAGGAGAAATAGCTCGAACACATCCCGATTTTACATCCCCCGATTCTACATTTTCCCCACATTTCAAGGTTTTTTTTAAAATCAGGTCCCAGTGTTTCCGTATTTGTTACTTATGAATTTCTCGCAACTTACGTTTTCCCTGAGAAGTAAAAAAAAAAAAAGATTTTATTTCCGTATTTAAGTTCTTTTTAACCAGGGTTCGTTGATTTAAATCAGCTTGATTTAAATCATGATTAAAATCAAGTGATTTTTCTTTAAAAAAATCATTGATTTAAATCAATTGATTTGAATCAAGGGATCTTTTAAATAAAATCATTAGTTAAAATCGGTTGATAAATAGGTTGATTTTCTTTATATTACTAATAATAAAGCTGAATGTCTGTCTGTCAGGGTCTCTGTAACGCGCATAGCGCCTAGACCGTTCGGCCGATTTTCATGAAATTTGGCACAAAGTTAGTTTGTAGCATGGGGGGTGTGCACCTCGAAGCGATTTTTCCAAAATTCGATGTGGTTCTTTTTCTATTCCAATTTTAAGAACAAAATTATCATAAGATGGACGAGTCAATTACGAAATTATCATAACGTGGAACCGTAACATGGGCACAACCCAATTGGCGAGATACGAAATTATCATAACGTGGAACCGTAACATGGGTACAAGCCAGTTGGCGAGAAAATTCACCACACATAATTTGTAAATATACAGGCGAACCAAAAGATCTTTTAATTTTTCAATTACGGGCAAAGCCGTGCGGGTACTACTAGTATTGCTATAAATTAATTTTGCGCTTTTTAAATGTATCAATCTAAATTCAACTACACATAACTTCAACAGGCAAAACTACATAGATACCTCTTTCTGTGTGAGTAGCAAATTTTCACTATCGCAATATTGCTTTTACACCAAAATTACAGTTCAGAACAGAATAAAAAGTTGCAGTTTTTCTTATACACCACGACTAATATAGTTAAGAAAAGTAATTGTTCAACATACTATTTTACAGTAAAAACTTACATGATGATGGAAACCTTATCTTTAAGCAAAACATAAAACAGAATCATTATTACCCATGTATAAATTTTTAAAAATGCGTTTACTGTTACAGAACTTGTCTAAATTTTAAAAGTAAGCTGAATGGATTCATCTATTGTATGAAATATATTATGTTTATAAATGTAAGGAAATAAATATCTACACATTTTTGAAGTTAAAAAAAAAAAATCGAAAAAATCTGATTTAAATGAAAATAAATCACTTACCCTGTTTTTAACCCAGTCCCCTGAGAAACGTAAAATCGGGGTTTCACTGTATATACTGTGAAATCCCGACTTTACGTTTTCCAAGGGAATGGGTTAAAAAAAACGTAAAGTACGGGAATATACTTAAAAAAAAAAAAAAAAAAAAAAAAAAAAAAAAAAAAAACATTGAAAGCAAAAATAATAGTTGGTTGGTTGGTTTGATTTTGTTGGTATAGCCCTCAAGGCAAGAGCCCTTGAGGGCTATACTGCGCCAAACGATGTTTCGTTATATATTATTTATTTTTTATTTAAGAATAAGTCAAAAAAGTAAAAGTAAGTATATTTTGAAGTAAAAAGCATAAACCTTCAAGTACTAGTATTAAAAAAGGACAGCCTTAAAAACATATAAACGTTAAAAACATATAAGGAAAAAATAGATGAAAGAATATCTTGAAAAATAAGGAAAGGATGAAATCCCATAATGGTGAGACGAACACTAAATTAAAAAGGAGAATCCAATCTCCTGGAGGAAGAAGTGCAAATTGCGATAGGGTGGGTCCCCCAGGAAGTCTTTCAAAGATGGATTAAAATAATAGAAAACTTTTGGTAGTAAAGATGACTCTTCCAAAATGAGATCCCAAAATGAATCAAAGATGCTTGTGGAAGAGATAACTGCCAAAAATTCAACAAAAAAGTGACTGATTTACCAAGATTAAAGGAACCATGAAATTGATCCCATCACATAGTAATTGTTCTTCAAATAGTTGTGAAGAAATTAGTATGTGCCGCATATTGTTTTCAAAACAATTCTCTAGCATTCTCTAAACTTTCAGCTATAAAAAGTATATGGTGGAAGAAAAAAAAAAACTTTCACTAAGCTATCCAAAGAAAACTTATAAAACCCAAAAACCTGAATGTAAACATAATGTTTATAAACGATTTCGAAGTCATCATTTTGCAAATTTTACTGTATTAAAGCAAGGCTTCACTTGATACGCGTCTTATCAGGCTCAGTCATTTCAATAAAAGTTGTAGTATGAAACCAATCAATCAAACAAAAAACCTGATTAGACTCCAGCGACATCTGTTGGATTTTAAGGCAACTTTAGCAGTATAAACATCAGATAACTTGATTTCTAAAGTGAATATTCAAAATTGAGTTCAAAAGTGTTTGATTTAATTTTAGAGCGGATTTTTTTCTTCTTCAAGTCTTCAAGAAAAATGTTTGAAAAGCTATTTTAGGTTAAAAGTGAAAAAATATGTAACTTTGTTTTCAAGAAATATTAAGGTTCAAAACAAAATCACATGAGTATAATAAGCTGAGGAAGGTGTTTATCTAGTACTAATTAAATCAATATAAAATTCTGTTAATGAAAAATTTTTTGTGATAAACTATTCCATTTTTCGCATGAAGCATTTTCAAAATTATTTGAATGATGTAACTACAAAGCTTCAATAAATATAAATATGATTTAGTAATATTGAATATTGATCCTGTCTTATTTATTTCAATTTATACATTAAATAACAATTTCAAATGAGCGAAAAAGAAGTTTGCTGTTTGAAAACGTATGTGAGTAAAATGTTTTGGTTATGCTGTTTTTCTTTTTTTTGGGGGGGGGGGAGGGCTAATTTCTGTTTTAAATTTATAAAAAAGTTCATTGAAAATTTGTTCTGTTGATATTATGCGCAATATCATAAAAACAAACATAACATCTTACACACGAATCCATACTGTTTTTTAAACATATGAACTATGCTCAATAAATTAAATTGATGAAAAATATTTTTTTAGTTTTATTATGCAAGAATTAATTACATATGCTTCCTCAAGCACAACTGATAAGGTATAACTTTGATATACCCCCCCAAAAATTACGCGCCAAATCTGGCACTCTCTACGGACTTTTTAGGGCTGCTGTCTCTTATTTTGGTGTTGCCAATTTATGTCTTTTCAGCTTTTAAGATTTTGTTGGTTCCAAATTTAGTATTTTCTTGTATTTTGTACCATTTTTTGAGTTTTTTTTTTTTTTTTTAAAGTTTTGTGGCAACAATTTTTGGATTTCATATATGTTTTAGCTCCATTTCATTCATTCGCCATTTCTTTGTGAAGTGATCAAGCAGATTTCTGACTTGCCGTATTTTGCTGCAAATCTGGTTGTATTTTCCAATTATATTTTTTTTTCTGTTAATTATTTTTATCTTTTAGTTTTCAATATACCTACTGTATGTAGTGTTGTTGAAAAGTTTCAGGGAATTTTGAGCCATAAAACAGGTATTTTGCTTGGCGAGAAAAAAAAGTCGCCAAATTTCGGATTTGGGGGGGGGGGGGGTATATCAAAGTAGTTCCACTGATAAATATATTTATGGAAACATTCAAAAAGCTTTTAGTTTTTTTTTTTTTTTTTTTTGACTTTAAAGTTGAAGTGAAAATCAGTTATTTTTTAAAGACATATTCTAAAACTGGTGAATTACTCAATTTGATATCTTTATTTTTTTCACAATAAGAACTAACAAAATGCACCAAAAATGCACAGAGATACAGTTATTTTAAGAGAAAAATATGTAGAAAACATATCAAATAAAATTTTATCCATGAAACTGATCGTTAGTATCGATCATTATGCATTACAATTTATGTCTTTAAGGAGAACGTTCTATGTTAAAGAACAAGAAATTTAAATCATTTAAAAGTACATTAAAACAACAATGAGTTAACCAAGAAAAACATGCCAATACAAATTTCAAAAAATGAAAAGATGGCAGCTTTTTATTTAAAGACTAGCAAAAATACCCGGCGTTGCCTGGGTCAGTAATAATTATTAGAAAAAATCGTTACTTGCTTTTGTTTTCTGTTTTAAGTGAAAGAATTTAAAACACATCTTTTTGACGTGATTAAAAATCGAGTTTCTTCCTTACCCATAAAACTAAAATAGCAATAAGTATAAAGAACAAAGTAGTATTGATTTAGAAACGAAAGCACTATATTTAAGCATATACAAATTTAAAAAACATGAAATTAATCTTCTCATGTTTAAAAACATTAATCTGTTGATACTTTTTTGTAACATGGAGTCTAAAACCTTTTCTGTATGGCTAATGAAGTACGAAGTGATTAAAAAAAAGTAGCTGCGCTCGTAATCCCCTTATACTTGCTTTAGTTATTTCGGGAAATTTCAATCATTGTGGCTCTCGGTGCGATTTTACCGAATTTGCGGGAACTACTTTGATATACCCCCCCAAATCGGAAATTTGGCGACTTTTTTTGTTTTTGTTGACATAAAACTTTGTTGCCACAAAAATTGTTATCACAAAACTTTAAAAAAAACTCAAAAAATTGTACAAAATATAAGAAAATACTAAATTTGGCAACAGCAAAAACCTAAAAGCTGAAAAAACCTAAATTGGCAACAACAAAATAAGAAACAGCAACCCTAAAAAGTCCGTAGGAAATGCCAGATTTGGCGCGTAATTTTTGGGGGTGTATATCAAAGTTATACCAATTTGCGAAAGTCGTTTCGGGGTACCTTCGATGATGCTCCCCCATTCTTTCCTTACTTTGTAAAACGATATGATATTAATTTTCGTTACAGAGATATCGTCGCCAGATGCTGAGATATTTTTGGTCACCATAAAATGGCGCTAAACAGTTTCATCCGAAATGTTACCAAAATAAGTAATAAAATTTGGTGATTGTTTGAAATTGTGCAAAAAGGTAAATTAATGGAAGTTTTTGTGCTGTTTATGGATTTGCCTAATTTAGTTGCTGGATTATTTAACACAGTAAAAAAAGTCTTTTGAAAATTCTTTGATTGGCGATATTTTGTTTACATGGTGAAAGCTGAGAAACATTATGACATAATCTTCGGCTTCAAAAACAGCAACATTGAAAAAACTGCCAAATGCATCAGCTACGAAAATCTTTCTGCAAAAATTTTGGCGATCTGCTTGTTGTTTGGATAATGAGTAAGTGTTCAATCAGCATAAATAATAATAAAAACCATTAATTACATTAAAGTTCCGTTTAAATGGAAAATCATCAGCCAAATCATGTATTAATTGCCAATCTTGTGCAAAAATCTTACTTCAAGATTTGACTTGAGAAAAGCCTTGAACAATCACGAAAAGCAAAGAAAATCAACAATACAACAATTGTTGCTATCGACAGGAAGTTGAGATGATACACTAAATACTGTATTGAGTTGAGGAAAGCCTTCGAACATGGATCTAAAAAGCTCATAACTCGTTTTTTATTCTACTTTGAAATTTCGAACAGGTGCCATCTTCAGCAGAAAAATCAGAGCTTTCGATGGACATATAATGTAAATATGTGCAAGTATTTTTTCATCCCAAAATTAGAGAATTTATACAAAAATTGTGTTTTATTGCCCCCCTAAGGGGGTTTTGCCCCCCATAACGGGACGAAAACTACCCTATGTGTTATTCTGATGCATAAGCTATATTATTGTAAAGTTTCATCAAAATCCGTTCAGTAGTTTTTGCGTGAAAGAGTAACAAACATCCATACATCCATACATCCATACAGACAAACTTTCGCATATATAATATTAGTAAGATTTTTGCATATACCTATTTTCCAGCATTTAGAAAAAAAGCATCATTACAGTAAAAATTATTGAAAAAATTAACATACGTGAAACATTTGGCGCGTTTTAAAAATTTTTGCCAAATTATATAATTTTCTAAATTAAACAGTATTAAAAAGCACACACGTTACGATAATCTAGTCGAAATTCAATTAAAGTGTATAATAATTCGCCAAATAAATATATCAGTTAATTAAAAAACAATAAAAGTTCCATTGAAATGTTAGAAGAATAAACATTTGCGGCAACAATTTTAGTAATAGAAAAAGTTTTCGCAATGTGAGTATTAAATGGCAAGAAATATAATGCTGTCAAATTTTGTGACGCTAAAGGATTACATATGTGCGCATAGATCTTTAAAAGGGATAGATAGGCCTTTCTCCTACAGCGCAGCGTATTTCGCCCGGAGAAAGTGGGGTCATCATGATTCTTCCGAGAATCACGTGATCAAGGGACATCGTGTCTCCCTCTTCTCGGTCAGCAGTGATATAACAATGCGAAGCGTCGTTAAAAGTCCAGGATTGTCTGAAGATTGTCACTATACTTATGTGAGAAATCTCTGTATGTGTGAATGTAGATGCCGAGCATTATATTAAATCACTAAAAACAAACGATGGAAAATTAGTTATAGTATGTCCGCGAAAAACTGGATTTTTAGGTTTTTCTAATTTCTATGAAAAGTGTGTGGGAACATATGAAAAGTATATAGGTGCCCGAATTCCAGTTCTAAACTGCATAATGACTTATAAGCTTACTCAGGATCACCTTGAAACTTTTTTCAGTGCAATCAGGTTATGAGGGGATTCAACAATAATCGTCGGACAATTTCGAAGTGCGAAAAAAAGATTATTCATTCATACGGAAATTTAAAGAGTCCAGTTCTTCAAAGTGCCTGATTTTGACAACCTTCAGATGCTAGGATTAAATTTGAAGCGTAACAAAAATGCTTTGAAAGAAAGCCTTTTCTTCCGATTCCTTTGACGACGATTTAGAAAATTCAGAAATCATCTCAATTAACATGACGCAGTTAATTAATGATGTTTCTGACTACGATGGATTTTTTGTCCGGCAAGTGCACTCTGTTGTGAACTGCGACGACTGCAACGCAGTCTTAACTACAACAAATCAAAAAATAGACCTAATAAAATTTAAGAATTTTGAGACACATTCATGTATGATAACTTATTGCAAGATTGCAGCCATTGAAATATGTACATTTGTGAAGAACAACTGAGCGAGAGTGTGAAAAAGTTTTGGGAGTAAAACACAAAAATATAATGTTACTCATGAGACCACAAGAGTTATGAGAAAAATTTCGAATTCAGTTTTTCTAAGTTTAAATAAGCATATGTTGGAAACAGAAGCAGCAGATTTTCTCGTTAAAAAGTTTATAAAAATAATCGTTACTAAATATTTAAGCGCTAGAATGTATCGCGCAGTCAATTCAAACAATGAAAATAACTCACAAAGACCAATAAGTAGGAAAGTAACAAAATTAATATTGTTAAGGGACAATAATCACTAGTTTTCTTCACCCTCGAATTTAAATTGTCAAAATTATCATATTCTGTGGACGAAAAAAAAGAAAAATTGGGGAGGGGGTGGAAGTCAAATGACCATTCATGTAGTTTATTATTGCAAATGAATTTATTTTCTGAGTACTTAAAAAAAAAGAAAACACTGAAGTTGTTTAAAAATTAGGAACAAACCAAAGTTATTGGTTTGGCTAATATAGTGTTGGTGCGAAACGCATACGAATATTAGAATATTATTTAATTGAGTTGATATTCGATACTATTTACATTTGTATTTCTAATTGGTTTATGGTTTTAGATAGGGTTTTATGTTAAATTGTTGCACTGGCTTCAAAAGTTGTGGGAAAAAGCACGCATTGAAACTATTTATCTGTATTTCAAAAATTTGATTGAAATAAAAGAAAATTTATAAGGTCAATTTTTGTTTAAGATTTTTGAAGACGTCTATTTCTACTCAGTATTTAAAGCACTTGAAAAACTGCTTAAATAGCTTGTACGTCTGCTTCAAAAGTTATGATGGGAAAATATCTAATGAACCATTCCATGAAAAAGCTGTCATTTTGTCCCGCATTTCATTAAAAAGTAATAACTTAAAAAGGTAACAAAGAACATTTTTTGCAAAAGTACAACAAATACATTTGCGATATCTTAATGAAAAAAAAATAGTTACCTTTTTTAATTATTACTTTTAGTGAATAAGCATTTAACCCATGGGTTAAATGCTTTAATTTCCCTTAATTGTGCAAATGATCGCGGCGCAAAGTTATTCTCTTCGAGAAGGGAAACAGTTTCTTGTGAGGGGTGTCCCTTGATCACGTGATGTCCAGGGGGATGTTGACGCGCGCTCTGAGGAGAAAAGTGGGGAGAAGGCACATCTATATGTGCGTCACGATGCAGTTCAAATCTTGGTGATTATTTTTCATTTTATTTGTTGCCCCCGTATTTGGTTTTTTGGTTTCAATAAAATGAAGCTTTTTTTAATTGTCAAACATAGTTTGTTTAGCGGATTATTCTACATTTTACTGAAATGTCGTTACTTTTAATGTCGTTTCGTGTCTCGTTTCATTTAATGGGAGGATTATGTAATAAAACTTTGAATGCCTTTCGATGATCTAATTTATTTATTTGTCGAAACAATATGCTATTTTGTCTTTTTCTTGGATTTTTAATCAAAACGAAGTAAAATAATTAGCCAAATAAAAAACGAGCTTTTAAAATAACATCAGAAATCTCGTTAAAATATTTCACCAAATCAATTTAAGTTCTCCATCACTATGTGACATAATCAGCTGAATAAGTTAACCGAGTCATAAATGAAAATTGAAAGTGTGTAAATTTTTTAAATTAGAAAAAGGAGCAATCATAACATGGTTATGACGATGCAAGCTTTACTTTTTAATTTTCGCCGACGATGATGTAAGTGTAATAATTTTTTTTCAGTTTTCGCCAAGGTAGAGAGAAAACTCACCAAGTCAAGCGACGTGCCTCAAACGAAATAATATCCAAAGAGAAAATATGTATTGCACTCATACCGATATTGTGAAATAAAATGATTATTGTTAAAATCTTGGCGATTGTGCCATTAAATACCTCTTTTAAATATGCAGTAAAAGACAATTTATAAACAGCAAGGATTCCTTCCTAGAAGAATAATGTTTAAACCGTTCTCGATATTAACGCACCTCAAATGTCTCAAAAATATTAGACGTAATCCCAGGGCCCGACTAACTAAACGTGAGGCCCAAGGCACACAATGCTTTGAAGGCGCCCTTGTATTCATCACTTTCAGTCAAAGCGAAATAATGTTAAAATAATATTTAACATTTATCCAAAAGAGGAATTTGATTATTTTCACAAAAATACATGATTTTTCATTGCGATTCATAAGTTTTTAAAAACATTTTTGCCCCTACGGAAGAGGGGGCATCGGACCCAGGCCTAGGATGCTTGTGCGGTAATCAGGCCCTGCGTAATCCCAAAATAATGCAAATTATTGCATAATAATGCAAATAGTATTTATTTAATTTAATTTAGGATAAGACATAAGCTTCAGGGATGAATCCGTATATTTTGCCAGAAGCGAAAGCCAACGAGAAATAGTTGAATATTGAGTTGGGACTAGCTTTACCTGAAAAGAAAAAAAAGTTCCCCTGAAAAACAACTGATACGCCGTTCCGGCACCAATTCGCCCTCTACTACTCATCGGTTAACCATACCAATGAAATTTTACGTTAAAGATAGAAAAAACCTCCCTTTTAACAGCAGAAATAATACGTTAACTAATGTAAACAAAGGACGCCCGGTTATACTACAGCGCACTCTTGCGGGCAAGTCGGCGCCTTTGATCTTTTGAGAAATGACTGAGCCTGATAAGACGCGCATCAAGTGAAGCCTTGATTAAGGTTAAGGTGAATATTAAAGAAATAATTGTTAATGTTAAGTTGTCTCAGATTGGCAACACAACTACACAACACAGTTAAAATATTACATTTTCAGAACATACTAAATTATTTCAAATGTTATCTTTGATTATATGTGTTTTTAATGTGTTTGTGTTTTTAATGTCTTATTGGGATAACTTCAAGCAAATAATCTTGAAGAATTCTCAAGTAATGGCAGTACCAGTTCTACTGCTTAGCTTAACTTTCAGAGCAATGAGCCATTTTATGTTTCTGCGGAGGCAGTTTCTTTGACTCGACGTTAAATCCCGGTTATCACAAATTTGCCATTTCACTGCGCTTGCGCGCGGACTTAGCTGATTTCAAAAATCTTGCTAAAATTAATTACAAACATTTTAAATTTGTGAATAAATATGAGATGGAAACAAATAAAAATTAGAAATCTCAAAGTATTCTCTGATTTAGTTTTTAGGCCTCTGTAAAGATTGAGTTTTGCGTCTTTATTATTAACTAGCCGCCTTCGGCGACCAGCTGGTTCGCCTTCTTACGCCATTCGCCTTTCTGTGCTAGCAGCCACCTGCGGCGGCTGTTAGGCTAACTTGTCATTTACCTTTTTACTTCACGTTTGCCGCCTTCGGCGGCTGTTTAAATAATTTTGGCCGCAGTATTAATCAATCCATCTCTATCTTTTTTTGAGCCATTCACATTTTTACGGCGGCTATCTACCTTTACGATCTATCTCTAAATTTTCTTATGCATGTCTATTTATTTTAACCTTCCCGTCCATTTCCTAATAAAAACAAAGATCACTCAAAAAAACACTTTTTTTTTATTTAAGTAGAGCAAAAAAAAAAAAAAAAAAACTCAAATTCCCGTTAGTGTGCAAAAAGTAGCGTTTGACGAAGATAAAAAAAATCTCGCTGTTTTTATTGAATTAAATGCGCACAACTATGAAATGTAAC
This sequence comes from Uloborus diversus, assembly GCF_026930045.1. Taxonomy (NCBI): domain Eukaryota; kingdom Metazoa; phylum Arthropoda; class Arachnida; order Araneae; family Uloboridae; genus Uloborus; species Uloborus diversus. The sequence goes on from NC_072732.1 coordinate 217,919,777, forward strand.
GTAATATAGATACAGCAAAAGTTTGGGGGGAGGGGAGAAATAAATGCAATCCCTAAATAAAACAAAAAAAGGAAAGAAAAAAAGCAAACGCTGCCGGAAAAACACGTGGTCATCACGTCATAAAATGTAGAAGTAAGCTATATAGTAAAAAAAAAGATTAACATTGCTTGCGATAAGATTCAAGTAGTGACGTCACAGGCATAAAAGATTGAAGAACGCTTTTTTCGACCGATGCGTGAAAAGACATGATGTGTTCAGCATTAAAAAAATTGTAAAAAAAACTATTGCGTATTTTTATGAACTTTTTTCTTCTGAAAAGGGCGAAATGTTTTTACTATTACCAACTTAAATTTTAGAAATGAGGCTTTGATACCTCTCGCAGGATGATATTAGAAAAAAATAAAACCCTGGAAAAAATGCAAATTAAAGGTTTTTTCAAAAATTCATAAAAAATACAAAAACTGCTCTATCTTCAAAATTTTTTCATTCATCATATTTAAAATAGAATTTCCTACACTATAGTACAAAAAATATTTGTGTGGCGCAATTGGTTCGGGGTCTGTGAGGTAAAACGTACTAAAAAGTGCAGAAAACCACGTAAAACATTAAATAAATTTTTTTCTAATTAAAATTTCAAAAATCGAAGCCCGAGGTGCACATCTTCGGCAAAAAATGCAACTGTATACCAAATTTCATCTTTCTAGGCCTTACCGTTTTCCCGGGAAGCGCGCCACACACACACACACAAACATCTTATATGTATAGATGGATTCGGAACCTGATTTTTCTATGAAACAAAGGCCCTTTTCTGGGCCAAATTTTTAACCTCAGAAGAGCTTACTAGAATTGCAGCATTACTTCTAATACAAATCCTCAACCTAAACTAGTATGTTGTGGCCATCACGAAACTTTCTTCTATATCTTTCTTATAATTCTGATCCCTCCCCATGCTTAACGAGGAAGCAATATTCCCAACGAAAACAAAATTACACATGCCAAAACTTGATGACCATCCCAATTCCTGATTTATCTCAAAAGCAAAGCAAAGAACGAAAATTGAAAATTATTTTAAAAGCCTTGCTTAAAATAATTACAAACATTTATCTGTTAACAAACACAAGATGGCAACAGTTAAAAATTTTAAATCATTGAGATAATATTTCCGATCATTTCCATGCAATTAAAAGCACGAGCTGAACGCAGACGACAGTCTGTTACGATTTATCTTTCTTATTGTTGCAATTAAAAAGCTATTTTTATTCACACAAATAAAAAAAAAATCAGCCCCCCATGGAGCGATTGGCGCCAAAATTAAACCAACGCCTGTTTACATATGGATTCATATTTATTCCAAATTTCATCTAGAACGTAGCATTATACTTCTTGAGATATATGGCACTCACAATGGAAAAAAAAGAACGTTCAATTGCGCCACCCCCTTTTCAGCTGTTGACACCAAAATAGAATCATGTCTTATACCCTCTAAGGGCTACTTGTCGATAATTTTTTGTTCGATTACGTTCATTATTTATTGAGATACAGCAGTCGCAATTGACGGCAAAAAACGTTCTATAGCTCAACCCCCGTTTGAGCTATTGACACCAAAATTGAATCAGGATCTTTACTTGTTAGGGACAACATATGGACCAAATTTTGTCTGATTCCGCCAGTTATTTCTCGGGGAATAGCAGTCACGCAAAACTCAAAAAACGTCCCATTGCTCCACCCCCCCCCTTGGAGGAATTCGCGCCAAAAACCAATGGGCACAAGTTCACATAGGGGCACATATGTGTACCAAATTTCGTTCGATTTCATGCGGTAGTTTTTGCTGCAGAGCGGCCACAAAAAACTGGTCACACACAGACGTGACACACACACACATACACACAGACAGACAGACATCTTCCAAAAATAGTCGAAATGGACTCAGCACACCTCAAAACGTTCAAATCCGTCAAAATTCGAAATTCGAAAATTTGCACGAATCCAATACTTTCTTCTATATATTATATATAGAAGAAAATAATAAAAATGTATGATACTAAGCTGTTTAAGACTAACGTAAAATATCCGCAAAAGATGGATATCCGTACTCATATTCCAATCATTAAAGTACACAACGTGTTTTGCGTTTATGTTAAATAAATATTTCCAAAAAAATAAAATATTGAAGAGTCATTTTTCTCTTTACTTTATAAAGATAATCAGTTAACAATTATTCATATCCGTAGTTTCATATAAAATATCACGAAATCGCTGTGAAAATATTCTAATCGCATTCATTAATTTGTTGGGACTCTAAAACACAGCCTAAATCTAAACAAGCAACACGAAATCTCAAAACAGAAAGCTCAAAAAGCTTAGTCCGCACGCAAGCGCAATTGAAATGACTAATTTGTGAGAACCGGGATTTAACGTCTAGTGTTTCTTTGTTTCTACAGATGGTGTATCTAATTTTATCACTGTCTTCTTCACTTGAAAGCATATTTTTAACTAATAAGCTGAACTTAACAATTGCAAACCATTATATAAATTTATTACAGTGATTAAAATATTTTATTAAATTAATAATTATTTATTTCTGCAAGTTTTTAAGGTAGATGATGGTACACTTGAACACAACATATAGGAGCTCATGGGAACAGTTCCCACATCATCTTCGTAATATTAATATTAGTGTTGAGTAATATAAGTGTTAAAAAATGTGTAAATATCTGTAGTTATATTTTTAAATATGTGTCCGTAAATGTATTAATAATAATTATTATTATCATTAATTATTTTATTTTATTTATTTATTTATTTATTTTTTTCAGAAACTTTTTTGCTACTAAACAGTTGGTTAACAATATGTTATTATATTATACTGATAGAGGGAAAAACATAATATTTTCGTTTAATTAAAAACTCTGAAGTTTAAAATCATTTTTAAATACATTATCATATTGTGTAAGCAGCTTAAAATTAATATACAATAAGAATAATCTTTCCATGATAAAATCTTCTGTGTACTATGAACTGTGTACTTTTTTCGTATCTATTCAGTGATCAGAATAGGCGATGAGACTAAAATTTGACAGTGAGCAGAGGTATTTAATTTGGGGGAAAAGTTCTCTTAAATGACGATGACACAACTACTGTGCAATTTAAACTGACACAGTATATGTTACTAACGTTCCAATGTAATTACTAGATACGTATATGTTTCATATTAAAGTGTTTTTCTTTGAAGTAAGATGCTTGTCCTGCATTTATTAATCCTGTTCATATGTGCCCCAGGCTTGCTCACTAGTGCACATGTAAACAATTATAGATTTTTTTTTTAAAACAACATAAAGAAATATATTTTTTAATCTCAAAAAATTCTATGATACCAAGAAAAGACTACACTATCATGGGGACATTTTTGCTTAGAGAAATTGATGATATTTCTTGAAAAAGTAAAGAAATTGCTTCCAAGAGCCCCCCTTTACCATACATAAAACGAGCAAAAGCGCTAAGTGTCACCAAAACCCAAAAGCTATGGGTATCAACACTTTTTGGTTGATTTAACTAGGAATGAATCAACAACTAAAACAAAGTTGCTAAACAAATAAATTGCTAAAATAAAGAATAAAATATGCTAATTTGAAGTAGTTATACGCGTTGAACTCCTCTCCAACTTTAAATATTAATGAAATGTTTATAGGATTCAAATTTCAAACAAAGCATGCAATTTTCGGCGGCTTTAAGGTTTTTGTTTCTTGATTTCCCTGATTTCCGTTCTTTTTACCACCGGTACAGAGCTGAATTATAAGAAAACAGCCAAGTTTTCAAGAGTAGAAGGGAGAAACTAAGGAGTTAAAAGCAAAATTTAGGAGTTTTGTTGAGAAATTCTCAAATCAGAATTGACAAAAACGAAAAAAGAAAAGAAACTCTCGATAACTCGAAGTACCAAGTGACCGGCTAAACCGTTAGAGTTATGGGAAGTTACCACGACAGTCGAGTTTAACCTAATAAAAACTTCGGGATAAAGGAATATTCGAGTTATCGAGATCTGACTGTATTATATAATGCATTTTATTTTAACTCTTTCAGATGCTTGCTTCCTGTATTTATATTTTTTAAGAATAAAATGAAGCGAGTAAAAATGAAATTGCTTGAAATAAATTATTGAATCTCTTTCATTTGCTTGCAAGCGTAAGACCACAATCCTTTTTTGACCAAATTAAATACCGCTTATCTTTTAGTTGTTTGTCATCGCCATCAGAGCTTACCGATTCCTCAGAAACTTCGCCCAAAGCGAACGGATTGCGTCATCGATATCGAGCGAGATTCTTGGGAAGAGGAAAAACCAAGATTACCGGAAAATAGGCGACTCAAAAATGGTTAAAAGCAATTTGCGTTGAAGCTAAAACGTAGCCATTTTTCGCAATCTTGAAGCTTTAAATTTGGTTTTATGCGAACCATTTTCTATTGAGCTTCTTGATCTTTTTGGCTCATATAACTTAAAAATGTCACCTTGATAATCAAAGCTCAAGTTTTGTCTTGATATAAATATCAAGACAAAACAGTTCAGTATTTATAAAATATTGTAGTAAAAAGAAAAGGAAAAAAAAATTCATTGAAATATATTTGCAAAATATAATTTCACACAAAAAATTGCTTTTAATTTTCATTAACTAAATTTACAAAACATAATTTTTCACCAAAAAAGGCAAATTTTCTTCATAACTTAGAAAAACGAGTTTTTGTTTCGTTTCAAAGGGCAACGTAACGGCTTCAGTGGCGTACATAGCACCCTTGTATCGCCCTCGGAGCGGGGAGGCGCAAGAGGTATGAGAGCGCACGCTCTGAAAAAAAAAAAAAAAGACTTAAGCTAGAAAATATTTTTTTTTAGTATTTATTTTTTCCTATTTCAGTGTAACTTCCAGGCTTTCCGAATAAATCTGAAAAAATACGTCACGTGATGCATAACTTATTGCCCCACCATCTTTTGACTTCTTTTCATAGTTTTAAAATGTGCGCCATAAACCTGAGATAGGGCACACTTATAGATTCTATAAGTGGGGTGCACTTTAACATCTTGGGGGGGGGGGGGGAACCACCGAAATCCATGTACGCTACTGAACAGCTTCCTACCCTAGCATTTAAAAAAAAATTCACCTAACCTACAGGCCTTTCTTGGGGTTAAGCGCCATCATCCAGGGAGTGAAAAAGCCAACCTGTTGAGCAAGCGCTTTACTCCTTTTTTGACTTCGTCATCGCTCCGGAAACGTTGGCCATCAAAGTGTTCCTTAAACTTATGAACAAGTAGTAATCACTAGACTCGAGCTCCGAACTGCAGTCAGAGTGGTTTGTTGACTGTCTGTCCCACTCTGGCGGTGGAATTCTGTAACACTCGATACAGAAGCTAGAGCAGCGTCGACATCAATGTACAGAAAAAGATGGCGATTATGTATAGAAATAGAGAAAGTTTTTTTTCTTAGAGCGATGTAAATTTCAATGAGACTAGACAGTGCTGTATATTTGTAAAATTGATAAAAACCTTACTTTTGATACATAAAAAACGAACTGAAGCAAATTATGCTGATTAATTATTTGCTGCAAAAATCGATACAACGGAGTTCTTGAACTATGTATGGCTTACAACCGCACACATATCCCATTCAGGGTTCGTACTCAATTTCAAAAATAAAATGAAGGAGTTTTGGAGGAGTTTTGAAGGAGTAAAATGAGATTTTGTAGGAGTACTAATGGGCTAACCTTAAGTGATGTTACTTTGCGTTTTCAATATATTTGACTCCATTCCCCTTTGTCACAAAGTGTCACACTTCACCTTACTACTCTTGTCACATGTCACATTATTGTAATAACTAAGTGATGTCACTTTTTGTCACCCTCTCTGTTCCCCTTTTTACAATTTCATGAACCCGTCTCCCCCTCAAGGCTTAACATCACTTGTGGATGTGGATGACCCTTTTTACAATACTGTAACTGTGACTACTAAACAATTGTTTTTTTAATAAAATCACTTAATATAGTACTTTTACTTATGTATCTTTAGATATTTGAAAAAAATTAAACTGACTTTGCTGCTGAGAGTTTGGTGAAGGGAAAAGCAATAATCATAAAACTTGAAAAAATAGCCAAGCACCATTTAAGCATATTTTACTTCACTTATGAAATGTCTTAGTCATCTAATAATATTTTCACCTTAAACTTTATGACTTCTGTGATTAATTTGTAAATCACATCTTTATGAAAAATATAAATATATGAAATTACTACATCAAAATCATCCTTATACCTTTGCCCTTGTGACGATGTTAAGTTGTCGATCGAAGTATTTTATGTTACTGTCATAGATGAAAATTATGTAGCCTTGAACTAAAAAAGAAGGAGTTTTGAAGGAGTTAAAACTAAAATGAAGGAGTTTGATGGATTCTTCCAAAAAAATTCCTGAATGAAGGAGTATTGGAGGAGTTTTGAAGGAGCGTAACGAACCCTGCCATTGGTCCAATTCAGAAGGAAAAAAGATGTTTTTCTTTCGTATTACAAAAAAAAAAAAAAAAGAAAGAAAGAAAAACAGAAAGAAAAAGAGAGAAATGTCTGGATGATGTGGGAGAAAAAATTCACTTGATCATTCGCTGATGGGTGTCAGGACGGTTCTTATACAAATTGTGGCGAAACGTCATGTCGGTATTTCTTTCCGTGCACCAAAATGGCGGCGACGGCAGAACCCGCCATCCAATAAGAACAAAAGTAAGGTAGGCAAGAGGCTTGTCAGATTTATAGATAAATGATGACTGCTCGCGGAATGTCTTCTCAGCGATTGTGTTTGGGGGACAGGGGGGGGGGGAGGAGCTTATTAATGTGGGTCAAGTCGGGAATCGGAGAGAGATATGACTCTGACTTGCTTTTGGGGTGCAAGAACTCGACTTCCGAACCTCAGAGTACAGTTAATCCCCATGCAGATTACCAGCGCAAAAATATCCTCATTTGTATTAATCACATAGAAAGAAAGAGGACATAATTCATTCTTCCCTCACACAGCGATTTGAAGAATGGAAAATGCCCGGCGAAAGTCGAACATCCATTTTTTCCCACATTTTTGGAGAGTTTAAAAGCTTTGTAGTCATGCCGACACAAGAGAATGCAAACATTTTATTCAACGTTTCCTGGAGTAAAGATTTCACATCAAGAGCAATGCTGGTTTTAAATTCAAGTGGCGTGGTATAGCAGAAAGGCAGCTTATTTGTCGACAGTCAAGGTTTTGATTTATAGCAAGTCGAAATTTCATTTTTAAGGGTATGTCGGGTTTAAATTTAAGAAGTTAATTTGAAGAGTAGCCGATTATTTACCGGTAGTCAAGATTTTTATCCATAGCAATCAAAATTTCTTTTTTTAAGCAATGATGTTTTCAATTTTAAGTGAAGTGGTACTTATTAACCGAAGACCAAGATTTTGATTTCTGGCATTAAAAATCTCAAATTATCCATACAGAGCATTTGAAGAGACTGAGGAATTTTAAAATTTTTAGAAATGACTTGGTAAAATATTCAACATAACTACTTAAAATTTTGAAACAGTAAAGAAATTGTCAAATTCTGCACGTGAAAGTGATATAATATCATTGAAATGAAAAAGAATTCGTTTTCCCTTGGGACTTAATCAATTTGCACCTCTAGGACAAGTATAGAATGAGAGCTTATTACCAACTATATATTAAAGTAGCGGAAGAAAAAGGGAAGTTCGAAAACTTAATGTTTACATATAGGAAAATAGGGGAAATATGTCAGCTTAGCTCTAGATGAACATCTTGCTTTAACATTGCAATCATCCTATAGAATTTAATTACACGTCATCAAATCCACGAGGAAAAGATATATTGCTTTTTTGGTAACTAAAATGGTGATGATCTAAAACTCGAAAAAGTATAAAATTCGAAATGGCTGAAGTCCGAAAGATCCTGGATTTCGGATCGAAGATATATAACTCATTACGTATAAATATGTTGATGATAATTTGGTGTCCCGTACTTTTCGCCGACCCGAAATTTCTTTTTCCCTTGTTTTTCAGTTTCAACCTTACCTTTTGATTGACTTTATAGAGAATTTTAAATGTCGGCGATAAGTAGGGTAAACAGAAACTTTAAGTCAGAATTCTTTCCAAAATTTGTGCGTGCGTTCTTGTTTTAATATTAAAAACAGTTTCGCACATAAATTCGTTTTGTAGATGTAACAGCCAGGAAAATTGCGCTTATATACTAAGTTTTTTGGTGAAAACGAACAAAAAAATGCTGGCTACGTATGTATGTTAATTTTTTGAACTGATCAAATTTTCGCCAACTACATCAAAACCAATGTATATTTCCAACCGTTAACGAAAATGTTATGAGACAACTAACCTCTAACAACATTTTGATGAATTTTACGACGAAGTAGGACAGACCTTAGACATTGAAAAACATTTCTTTCATAAGCAGCGAGTTATTAGCTGTGACTATGAGATTATTATCTCCGTTGAAGTATCACTGAGCAAATAAAATAAATCGTCAACTATTGTCCCCCAAATTGAATCATTAAGCTACTTCTTTCCTTCTTTATTTGTTTTAGCTACGAAAATGTGTTTTCATATTGTTCCAAGGAAATGTGAGAACAGAGAAAATGTAGGTTTGAATCATATGTTAAAAATTCATACGATTACAAATATCATTTTGCCGCACATGTTCACTATTAATCTAATAATGCAGCATTATGGAACATAAAGCATTTCCATCGCTGACTTAGTTACGCTGCTATTTAAGGACTAATACATTTTATTTTTTCCTTGCACATCAGCCAAAAAATACTGACATATATAAGGCTTGGTACGTCTCATAGTTCTGCATTTTTTCGCTTAAAAATTTCAATAATCAACTTTGAATTATTACGAAACCAGGAAGTAAAACCTTTCTTAAAGATTGTATTTTTAGAAAACATCTTTGATGTTCTTTACCACAATTTCCACTTTTTTTTCCTTAAAGCAATTTAATACAATAATGTCTATGAATTTAAAGATTCTTCTACATTCTTATGATGTTATCGATTAGAACAACGCTACTCCGTTTTATATTGCTTTGGCTTGGCATTTTAAATGGAATTCATTTCATTTCTTTTACCATGATCAAGTATTTCTATACATTTGAAGAAAAATTGAGCTTTGAAGTAATTTATTGCTAGAGTTTCCATCTTGCATGGGCAATTCCAAGCGTAACTGACTGAAATTTTTCAAGCAAAATAATACGTATTTTGTAATATTCAGCACAATGTTGCGTAAACGATATTTTTGCCTTACAATATTGTATTGGTTGAATTTAATGGTACCATATTGAATTCTCGAAATACATTTTGAATAATTTTAAAATATATATTTTAAACATGGTAACCGACTGACATCTTAAAAATAAGTACAGTTACCATGATTTCAACATTTTTTTTTAATAGTCCAAAATGTATTTTGAAAATCTAATTATACCATTGAATTCAGTCTAAAAAATACAATATTCCACGAGAAACGATTGTTTTTTACAATGTATACTTTGCGTTGAATTTTCAAAAATGTCATTCACCAGTAGAATTGCTCACACATAAAAATAGATGCAAACTTCCATCATTTGTCTTACTGTTACTTTAACAGTGTGCCGAGATTCTGGCATTTAAAATTTATTTAAAACTGATCATCTTATAAAACGAGCTGATGTGTGCATCACATGACTTCCTTTTACTCCAATTTAATGTCATTTTCTGATTATTGGCAGTTTTAATGTAATTCAATAGTTTACTCTATAAATATCACCAACAGTGGTCAAATTGAAACCAGATTTTAAAAAAGTAAATAAATAAAGAAATAAAAAAATCGCCAAATTTGTCGCCAAGTTGGCGATTAAAAGACTGGCGACATATCGCCAAGTGCCCGCCAAATTATAACACCACTTGAGTTAACATCGAAAATAACAATGATTTCCCCAAAAAAGGGGCAAAAGCCCCCTTTAGAAACACTCGAATGCAACCAAAAGGAGATGTGCACAACTAGATCCCACTAGGAATCTACGTACCAAATTTCAACTTTCTAGGACATTCCGTTCTTGAGTTATGCGACATACACACATACGCACATACCTACGTACATACAGACGTCACGAGAAAACTCGTTGTAATTAACTCGGGGATCGTCAAAATGGCTATTTCGGGTGTCTGTACGTTCCTAGGAATATAGCCACGTGTGGTCGGGTTGAAAAATAAAATCAACATTCATTCGGGGGTGAGCAAAAAAGAAATTTAGGCAAATCTTTGAGTGAAAATTTTTTCGCGAATACAATACTTCCTTTTTTGTAAAAGGAAGTAAATATTGCAACTCGCTTTTTATCTTTCTAAGCAACGTCATTAACTATTGATAATCTAAAAATTATTCATGTTAGCCTATACATTCAAAACTCAGGCAGTGAATTCGAAATAGAAATTACGTTGATTGAAAGGACAACTATTTTCACAACTGTTCAAAACGTGCTAAAGTAATTTGAAGAAATAATCAGAAATTTTGCTGTTTAGAAGAACGGGTAATCAGCAATCTGTTTCAATCCTTTTTTAATTAAACGCATTCGAGTGCGATCATTTAAGAATTTGGATCATAATTTTTTATTTAGATTTTAGAAGATTCACTAAAATGTTCAGCTACAAATGTATTATTTTTCTGCTTAAAAGAGTTATAGGAGGAATTGAAGAACTGATGAGGGAAGGGACACTTCGTTTCATCTTCATCTTCTGCATCACTGAATTTTAATAGAACTGGAGTGAGTGCTCCAATTGTCATTATGCTGCTTTAATGATGAAAACAAATAGTGAATCATTATTCATGTTATTCTTGTATTATTCATGTTGTTGTCCTCGTGTACCCGTATAGAAATGCGAGATCAAAATGTCTGCCGTCATTTTAGGGAAAGTTTCCAAATTTAGGGAGTTTTGGTGAGCAACGGAAGACATCTAGCATAGATGCATTGCCACATGAAGAAGGCGAAATCGTGTGTTACTTTCAATTTCTCGCCAAGCTTTTAAATTTGGCGCTTTTCTTAAAATTTCGGCAAACTTCATGACCTAATGGTGTCGATAACGGGTGCACGAGGGCAAATAAATTTGTGTCAAAAAATATCTCAATATACTCTTTCGATTGCTACCTATTTCAACTTTTTTTAAAAAACTATTACATTCTTAGTGTGGCTGCCTGGTTTGTTTTCAATTTGTAATAGAAAAAATATTCAGGACAAAACTATGAGAAATTTAACTGTATAAATGTTGCATCCGATACAAAAAATAACAGCTATGTATAAAGAGGGGAATGTTTATTAGCAGAAAAGTGTCATTTTAAATACAAAATTAAAATTAATTTTAAAATAATTTCCCGACAAGAAATAACACATAAAAATATTACTTTAAAAATTATTTAAAGTTTTTTTAAAATTAATTTGAAAAAATTAATTTTCATTTATTTCATATTTATTAATAAGGTAAAATTCATTCTTTTATTTCTCTTTCGCAATTCTGAAAAAGTTTTGTCTGAGATTCACTGTTCGTTCAGACAATAGGTACTTTCAGGTAAGTTTAGTGCATCATTCTCAATGGATCTACCTCATTTACTGTGCACTTAAAAAGCTGCGTTTTTGTAAATGATTGAAGGGAGAATTCATTTTGGAGAAGAGTGAAATATACGAAAACAATGGAGGACCATAATAGTGTGGCAATTCCAAAATGAAATGGAAGGTTTCAGGAAAAGAAGAGAAGTGTGCAATTGAGATCTTAAACTTTTAGAATGTTTGACATTTTGTGTTAAAAACAATATTAACAACAAAACATTCAAAAAAATTAATACTTTGAAAATTCATATATATATGTATATATATATACACACACACACACACATGTTCTAAATCATGTCAAACGATTAGTAGTTTTTTTAACAGAAAAGTCTGAGTAACTTCCTAAGTAATTCAGCATTTTTTCCGAATGGTTTAATTTGTCCACTATAAATGAAGAGACCATCCCGTTTTGAACGGATCAGTCCCGTTTCCAGGTGTCCTGTCCCGTTGTCCCAGCACATACTGAAATGTCCCGTTTTCTGAACTAACAGAACAAAATTCTGAATGCTTCAACCAAAACTCACTGAGTGGAGTTGCTTAAGCATTTTTATACCAATAAAGTTAATTCATGCATAATTATTCAATATATTTTGTGTTTTCCCGGACTTAATGTCCTCATCGAAAGGGTATTTTTGCTTATAACTAATTCGTGGATAAGTGAAAAAGCACAGTTGCAAATCGCAATTCTTAGAGCAATATTGGTATTGAAAGTAAGTTGTATAAAACTGTGTCATGAATTTCACTCTTTTTATTAATCTGTAGCAAATGTACTCAAGCAAATTTGTACTTGAAAAATCACATCAATTCTTCCCATTTTAACGTGAATTTCTGTGTTTGTGTGTCTGTTAACGATTGTATAAAATACAGCCTTTAAAAAAATTAACATACACGTACAGATGCCTAAAGGTAAGTGTCCCGTTTTAGGGGAAAAAAATAAAGGGTCACCTTCTGCAAAACTTGAACACGGATCAATGACGTTTCTTGCGCGGGGAAAGTTTTTTCAAGAATATAATCAATCATATGAAAATTTTATGTTTATGAATAAAACTTGTGTTATTTAAATATCCGCCAACGCGTCGTCAATATTGATATTATGACAACGCACTTGAATGGAAGCTCATAAAATCAAGTGCTGTGGCCGATGCAAGATTATAAACCACAGAGTTTGACCTTTTCGAAAGATAAGCGTCGAGAAAAATCGTGAATAAAAATAAATCCTTCCTTTTTATTTCTAGCTAATGATGTACGCCCCAACAGCCATTAAAGAGGTTTCTCGAAACATTTGCGTTTTAAGAATAATGGGGTTGTTTCCTTAAAATGGAAAATAGTTAAGCGCAAAACATTATCTTTCACATTATTTGAAACATTATACTGTATTTAATGACATTAAGAACGTTAAAATTTAGAAACGTGGCGAGAATGGGGTTCCTTCCTTCAATCAAAAGTAGTAATTTTAGTCACTGAAATTGATAGAATAAGCAAAGAAAATAACATGGACCAAGAAAATTCTTTCATTTTCCCAACAGTTATTTTTTAATTAATTTTTTTAAATGTCCGTTTTTGCAAACAAGGTGATGACGTCACAAATGATGCACTTTGCCGCATCTTTGTACCGCGTTTCCTTGTTATGATAATCAAGAAGCGAGTTAAAATTGCGCTCTACGCTTGCTATCAACCCTATCGTTGCCAATACGCGTGAGTAAAGATGCGAATTAAATATTTTGCTCTGTGAACGGCAACACAGAATGGTATTTCATCATTTGTGATGTCATCGGCAAGAAATGTAAATAATGAAAGCGCACCGATTTAAGTAATTTTTTAAAAATATTAAACTTAAACAAATTATTTAAACAATAGTCAGATCCTTTGTTTTTAAGCATGTTCTTTCAGAAAAAAAATATTTTTAAAATTTTGGAAACGACCCCCTTCAATTGCCATTAAACCTTAGCAGTTGCAAGTAAAGCATTTTTCTTTCATTTATTTTGCCTTTAACCGATATGAAATACGATTAATACACACATTACTTCCTCTTTTAATGCAATGATTTCTGTCAAAAATCTGAAAATCGAAATCTCTTGCGGTTATAAAACTTCTTTAACTGCGTTCAATACAAAGTAATGAAAAGGTAATGGGAAATATGTGTCGCCAATACTCGCCAAACGGTGTGATACTAAAAAGGGATTGATTGAGCCAGTGGCGGCGGAAGGTGAAGCCTTGGTAAGTCTTTGGAGGCTCACTCGGGAAATTTTCCGAAAGTCTTAAAAGAAACTTTTAGGCTGCCTTGGCTGATTCATAGGGATAGAGATTCTCCCTCAAAAAAATCCCGAAACAGGTGCCTTAAAAACGCAAATTTAGGTTATCTTTAGAGCAAGGGATTCGAGGGTTTTCTTCGAAATTTTTTTAAAAGTCAAGTTTTAAAACCGCTATTTTCGGCTATCATTGTGTGACTTAAGAAGGTAGGAATGGGTTCAAAGGTTCTTCATGGTATTTTGTGTGTGTGTGTGTGTGTGGGTTTTATTTTTGAACGGATCGAGTTTTTAAACTCAATTTTAGACTTTCCTTGGTGACTTCAGAGGAAGATTCGGGAGCTAACCCCCGGAATTTGTTCCACATTGGAATCTAAAAAACGTAATGTTACATATCTTTACTGCTGTTAAAGTAAGGAAGGTTCTCTTCCTAAAAATAATTTAAAAACTAGAGTTTTGATAGCGCTAATTCAGCCATCTTTAAAGTTTTGGGGAAGAAAAGCGTGAGTTTGGGGTTCCCCCCCCCCCCCCAGGAAATGTTTCGAAACTAAAGTCAAAAAATTTGTAATTTTAATTGCTATCTTTGATGACTTTCGGATTTGGGTGATCTTTCCAATCTTAAAAACATTTAGGTGATCTTTCATGACAAAAAAAGTTTAGAGCGGGCTCCCTCCTCCCCTCCGAATTGCCGCCACTAGATTGAAACGATCGTGTCTTGGAGAAAAATATGTTGATACGAAAAACGTCTCAATATCTCACATGCCTCAATTACCGTCGATATTGTCGGCATTATGCTAAACTAACGAATGTAGAAAATCGCAAATTGAGTTTTCAAAATTCGATGGTTTGCTGTTATACTCAAAAAGGGCTACCTACTCTTCAAAAAGTTATCTATGAAAATTAAAACATTGAAAATAAGTAAACGGCGTCAGGTGTGAAAAAATTGTTTCGACTCTCCTGAAAAGTGCCAATTTTCGCATTCGTTAGTTTAGCATGGTGCAGATGCATGTCCTTTATTTTATTTAGACCTGTCCTTAAGCTACTTACCAAAATTCGGCACGGACTTTCCGAACAATCCCACATTTAATCACAAAATGCTACGTTTTACATACTGTCCAACCACGGATTGCATGGAATTTTCAAACGTCCAGATAAGACAAATCTATGTGAATAAGGGGGAAAAGTTAAAATTTGATACGCATATTCCGCTCATTTGAAAGTGACTCTGCTTCTGCAAAAGCTGACATCGGTAAAAAAAATAATAGATTCGTCCGTTTCCGGCTGTAAAACGGATGTTTGCCTTTCCATACAATCGTGGTCAGACAGTACATTAAAACACATCCAAGGACGTTAGCTTTCCCCATAAGACCACACCGATTCGATGCCTAAGAGATTTTACTGAACGAAAAACGAATGAGATCTACGCATAATAACCATCTAGAGCTGACCTACCTATTAGGTTGATTTATTTACCGAGACACTATTTTAAGCTTCTCATCAAAACTTCTAAAGCTCGTTTAGAGGTTTTACAGTGACATAGGTAGGTCTTATCACACATCGTCACCTTATTGTTGAACAACACGGTAGACAAAAATACTGATTTTTAGATAATTTGCTCAAGTACTTGAAAAATTAGGCAATAAATGTCAGGTAGTAGGGTTGTGAGATTCACTCCACATACCAATGAATTACGTAAACGTTCATCCATTAGCTCTAGATATCATCAAAAATATTTTGTCCTTTTGAGGATGTTGTAGTTTTGTAATTAGTGTTTCATTAGTGACGAGGTGTGTGGCAAGGGCGTTAGTTTTAGTTCGTAAATCTCAATTCCTTCCCCTACCGGTACTTACGAAGGAGTTCTTCATAACTCCAAAATACGTGCATGCAATTTATATTTCAAATCTGATGCCACTACAGGCTGATTAAAAAAAGAAGGAAAATGAAAAGACAATTTTTCACGAGCACACTGCCGTTTGGACTACTAAGAGGGATGTTTGCCTCAGCAAACCGTTAAACATCAAGACAGAAAAGGTATATTTGCCATTTCGTGATTTTGTCACAGAAGAGAGCTGTTACCCATTGCCCGGGCATCAGTATCCCAGGGACGTCCTCCTGGGGGGGGTAGGGTCATGCCGCAGACTACGCCACTGAAAGTTTTAAAAAGGGGGTGTTTTGAGGGATATTTTTCTCATTTGGGGGTGGGGTATTCGCGATATTTGGGGGGGGGGGGTGCGCGCTTACTCGTGGGGGGGGGGAGCAATTCTGAGTATCCTGCTAGGGTACTGAATCAGTATACTTCGACAATCTAAATTAGATAATGTAAGTACTCGCACTGTTCATATCAGTATTCTGAGAGGAAATTTTTAAGACATTTTATTTCCGTTTTAATAAAGCATATAATTTACTTGGAAGTCATTTTTGCCACCACGTAAGATTTTATGTTTAGTCAGGTCCGCTAAAATACCAGACTTCTTACTTTTATATAGGTTTGGATTAGTAATTCTATTTCTCTAAATATTCTATTCCGTATTAACACTAAGTTTTTATTCGAGCAAAAACGTTGATAAAGCAAACTGCCTGTCGTGCGCTGTGCGCAGAGTAATATTGTTTTTTTATGTTGAAATGTCACTTATATTTGCTAGAAATTTGTCAAAAAAAAGAAAAAAAAAGGCTCATATCTTTTAACCTCTCCCCACCCCCCATTCTTTCTTTGAAGCAGACAATGAAAACGAATGCGAAGTTTCAATTAACCAACGAATAAAAAAAAAACACAATAAGCAGTAAGAAATAGATGAGAACGTATGGTTGACGAGGACTGAGCCGTGCTTAATTGATTTAAATATCTTAATTTGTTGCACATTATAAAGTTATTCAATGTTTGATTTACCTTTAATTAAACAAGCATCTTGAACATTTTTTTTTTTTTTTTTTTGTATTTCTAATTATTAAAGGAGAGTGTTCTACCTTGGAACACTTTTCATATTTTAATTTTTAACGCCAATTATTTGAATCAAATTTAAAATCTAAAAGTCACATTAAAATACCACGACATATTTCCATGCAATATGTTTTAAATTCAGACAGTTTGAAAATAAAATATTGTCAGCCATTTAAAGTAAAAGTTCCAAGTTGTCCCAACCAACAACATCCTAATGTACCTTGGGACACATCTTGTTGTACTATGGGAAAGTCTTCATAATTCAGAAAAAAGCCATATACTTGAACCAATTTTGCACCAGAAAAAAAAATCCATATTAAATCATGAATAATTAATTCAGAATTATGAATTATTACTTAACATTAAATGTGTCATGATGTCATTATGTCATGACTACATAATATTAGAACATTGTTCCATGTTCCTAAACATATCTTAATTATTAAGAACCATGCATATGTTGTACCTTGGAACGAGTCCTAAGGTACAAAATGTTTGGCTGTCCTAAGATACAATCACCACATTGGTGTGGCCTGTCTAGATGCACTATCATTATTTTCTCATAACCAAAATATTTATATACCCAAAGTACTTCTCTTTTATAACAAAATAAAATTCAGTTGATTAGTTTTACAAATACAAAGGCAGAAAATAAAATAAAAATGAAGAACATGTTTACTTTGGAGTCATAAAACTTTCTTTCTCTCACAAAATCGTCAATTTTACTCGTTTGCTGCTGATTTTTACTATGGCACCATTTAATGGTGAAGGTTACTAATACAGATTAAAAAAACATGGCTGCCAAAAATAGATTCTTAGAAATTAGCAGTGTCCAAAGGTACAACGACACTCTCCCCTACTCGTATTGCAACTTCATGCGTAGTTGCATTCCTTGATTTTTTCTGCAAAGGGCAGAGTTTTGTTAAAGGGTTCAAACCAAATACTTTGTCTTATGTCCAGAGGCGTAGCTAGACCCGACTTTCGGGGGGGGGGGTTACTTCTTTATATATATATATATATATATATATATATATATATATATATATATATATATATATTTGTGTGTGTGTGTGTGTGTACATTTTTTTAGTATTAAAAAAAATAAGAGGGAGGTGAATCTTACATACTTTGGAATGGAGTGCCCCAATTCCAATACTTGTGTCAAACAAAACAAAAGCAAAGATTTTTTTTAATGTTATGGAAAATTCAACTTTTTTTTCTTTTTCCTCCATTTAATTTAAAGTGAAATTTTCTAGCAACGGTCTTGTCAAAACCAGTCTATCCAAATCAGGGGGAAAATCAAATATCTGATGAGCGTGTTCCGTTCATTTCAGTGTGACTGCTTAATTTAGAGGCTAACACACATCTACAAAAGCTGGCAACCCTGAAAACTAATAGATACTTCCATTTCCGCCTGTAAACTGGATGTTTGACTTTCAATCTCATCCGTGGTCCGACTATAAAGACTATTTTTACTAACTTGGTTTGCACTAAAAGTATGAAATAAAATAAAAAAAGACTTCTTGAATTATAACCCGCAAAAAATGAAATTGCTTTTCATACCGTTATATTTATATGTTGCTTTTTATGTATTTACATTTATGCTAATTCTAAAGCAGCTAATAAAATTTGAATGAAAAAAGTTAGGGAAGAAATATAGCCGGTATTCGCTCAAATGCATACCATCTGTTCTCCTCTCAAGTCTTTATTTTTAATTTTATTAGCTGCTTCAGAATTTACATAAATATCTATTTGGGAGAGCAACAGCAATTTTCGTGTATTATAAACAGAAGTCTTCTTTATTTTCTACTTTTTAATGCGAACCAAGCTAATAGAAATAATCTAGATTCATTTCGTTTTTAAACATTTTATTCATGTAATGCTATGCAGTTTTTCTTTTGAATTAAAATAAAATTACCTTCAGAAGGGTCCGATGGGACTAATGCTGCTTTGCAGACTGTACTTCGTTTTCTTCAGATAACGTTAACTTTCTCTTTTTAGAGCAATCCTTTTCGTCATTTTAATTTTTTTCTTTGGGTTTAAAAAAGCTTGTTATCGGTTTTGCTCGCTTCATTATGCAACAACTTTCACTTAGAATGTACTATTTTAACCAGACTGTACGTTTCCAAAAGAATATGCAGTAATTACTGGCTGAAAAATCAATGTGATTGCAATAGATACTCTAGTTAGCAAAGGTCGTTTTGACTATGACCTATGACACACACGAGACCAGACCAACAAAAACCTCTATCGCTTCGAATTCCGGTTATGCTATCATTTTTGAATTCGAAGCCCAATGATCTTTAAAGCAGCAAACAAAAACATTTTCTTCAACTCAGAAACAGAGGAATTGTCTTCAAGAGTTGAGGAGGCATGGAAAAAAGGGAGAAATGCATTCCACGAATAGGCTTTCCAGGAAGATTAACCAAAGGACAGTCGTTTCGCGCACTTTCTTGGCAGAAGAGTAAAGAGGTGAAATTCACAGGTTTGACATGTAAAAAAATGAACATTTCAAGTTCATGGTTAAAGGTCATTCAAGTTAAAAGCCATTTCGCTCTGTTATCTGGATTAGTACTGTTCTTTGGTTGCTCTCTTTCTTAAAATTGCGATTCCTTAGAAAACCGAAATGATTGGAGTGAAAAGAAAGTATAAGTTTTTTTCAAGTGATGAAAAATGGAAAATCGTAAAATACTGGCCAAGTTAGATTTGCAACAATTGCTAACCTCAAGAGGATAAATAATGAATCAAAAAAAAAAAAAAAAAAAAAAAAAAAAAAAATCAGGGACCAAAAAGCAATAAAAGACTTTCTTGAAAAAGATATGCTTAAAGTTTCTTTTAGTGTCAAAATGATTCCTTAAACTCGCAATAAAGCACATAAAAATGTAATAATAGAATAAATACCTAACAAAACTAATAAAGAGGAATTTTAATCAAGAGCCCATATTGTCTTTAGTATCGATTTCAAATTTTCACCATCATATTTCAAATTTCTATAGAAAGTTTCTTAAAGCCCCCGTATCTCAAAATCTCTTTATCTCGATTTTTTTTTCTTTAATGTGAAATTCGATATATATAGATTCGACTGTATGCAATATTCCCACTGCCCGGTCATAAAATTAAACATATTTAACAATTTTCAGAATCTATGACAAAGAAAGGCTGCATATACGTGGATTTAATAAATCAATCTCATTTCTAAAGGGAAGTGTCAAATTTCACTCAATTATCAAAAAATTGTCGCAGCAGAGGGAGGCGTCTTTATGCTTGAGGGTCACACATGGAGCAGATTTTTAATGGCATTGGGGGGGGGGGGAGCGAAGTGAATTTTTGACCTTTGTTACTCAGAAAAAAGTCGTTTTGATTTTTTTTTTCTTCTTTTTTTTCTTTCTTTTCTCTCTTCTTTTTCCCTTTTTTTTTGAGACTAACGTTTCGGGGGGGGGGGGGGTTGTCCCCAACCCACCCCCCCTTAGCTACGCCCCTGCTTATGTCTACATGTCGACCTAGCATCATAGACCCTATCTTACCACAACAGCCACTTAACCGAGGATTACATGGCAATTTTCCACGGCCCTTTCTAGCAGCCACTTGGGATCGCGAAGTGGCTCTCCGTCCCAGGTGGTCCGACTCGAGATATACCCCCCGAAAGTGGATTCTATCTTATTGGTATATAGATGTCTTCACTCAGAGGAGCTGTAAAACGCTCTTTCGGATCACAAGGAGCCGCCTTATCACCTCGTGGAGCTGAATTAGCTGCGTACTCCCTGGAAAGCGGTGTTACCGGGATAAGGCCGGTTAGCACAAGAGGGTGGTTCATAAGGCGGCAGATTAGGGAAGATACTAGAAAACAACTTAGATGTTCCGAGGTGGGGTTTATTTTCGGGAGAGGAAAAAGAAAGGTATCTCTGCAAATTGAGGCTTTTTCTTGACTTTCAGTTGGGAGGGAACCTAATCATGTCTTGCAAGTCTCAGCGATAAGAGGAGGAACAGCTCATTTGAATCGGTTGTTTCAGAAACTTGTCAAACACCTCTTTTCTGTTTCAGAGAACTAAATGAAAAACTTTCAGTGGAATTCCAGTCTGTATTCTAACATACTTTATCTATATGTGGTTGTCCCTCCCTAACTTCAGTAGCCTGGAAGATCCGAATGTTGCTGGATTTTCAGACTAAAATATCTAATCTTTAAGGACAATTTAAATTTGGCTCCGTTTTTAGCATTTTTTTTTTTTTTTTTTTTGACTGGTTTCTGAAATAATCGTTCCATATATTAACATTTATCCGGAAATCTTTCAAGGCAAAATATGCTCATAGTAAAACCGCGATATAGTAACACTTAAAGGACCAAATACAAGTAATGCTAGAGAGAAATACTGTATCGAGAGGCGATATGCTTTTTTATTTCAAGGAAAATTTAAACACCGAATCGGTATATTTTGGACGTAAATAGTATTTTTTTTTTAAATTTTTTTAAAGATATTAAAGATGTATAAAACGATATCAGGGTTTCGACGGGCCCTCAAAAACCCTTATATAGGCCCTATTTTCAAGTATTGTTTGTAAGGCCCCCGGTAAAGGCCATATTTAGTCATCAAAAGCCCTAAAAGTTGATCAAAAGGCCCTATTTTTAAGATTTGCCAAACCTTTCGACCTTTAAAGAACGGGCAAAGACATTTGCTAAAAAGCTACAACCTAATAAACTGCTAATTTGGAACATGGTAGATTTAACAAAGAATTTTGCTATTTATATGCATGCTTATTGTTAAAGCTCATTGTTAAAATGTACATGATTTGGTTATAAGGACACAGGTCACTCTCACGAAGTCCCGAAGAGTGGTGACCTTATAGCAAGGTCCTGCCCAGGGTTCGTTCTCGGTTTCAGAAAGAAAATGAAGGAGTTTTGGAGGAGTTTTGAAGGAATAAAATGAGATTTTGGAGGAGTACTAACGAGCTGTCATCAAATTATGTCATTTTGTTCCCAACAAATTTGACCCCTTCCCCTTTATCACGAAGTCAAACTTCACCTAACTCCTCCTCTTGTCACATGTCATATTTTTTTATAAACATATTATTACAATAACTGTAATGTCACTTTTTGTCACCCTCTCTCTTCTCCTTGTCACAATTTCGAGAACCTGTCTCCTCCTCAAGGCATGACATCACTTGTGGATGACCCATTTTACAATATCATAAATGCGATTTACCAAACAATTGTTTTTTTAACAGAATCACTCAATATCAGTGGCGTAGCGAGAAGAAATCCTGGGGGGGGGGAGTAATTTTTTCTGAAGTTTAAAGTAAAGCCATGCCCTCAAGTTTATACACTCATACTGTATATATATACATACATATATACATACATATATACATATATATATATATACATATATATACATATAGACATAGTTTTAGGGCTCATGGGGGGGTTCTGACCCCCCTATCCCCCCCATGGCTACGCCACTGCTCAATATAGTACATCTACTCATATTCTTAAATAATTAAATAATAATTAGACAACCTGACTTTTGCTGCTGAGAGTGTGGAGGAGGGAAAAACAGTAATCATAAAATTTGAAAAAAAAAAAAAAAGCCAATCACCAACATGTTTTACAGTTATTATGAAATGTCTTAGTCTTCTAATAAAATTTTCACCTTCAAATTTTATGATTTAACTATGATCAGTTTGTAAATAACATGTTTCTGAAAAAAATAAATGCACGAAATTACTACATTAAAATTGCCCTTGTCATGACATTAGTTGCCGATCAAAGTATTTTAAATTAATGTCATAGAGGAAGATTATGTAGTCTTTAACTAAAAAAGAAGGAGTTTTGAAGGAGTTAAAACCAAAATGAAGGAGTTTGAAGGGCCCTTCAAAAAAATTTCCTAAATGAAGGAGTATTGGAGGAGTTTTGAAGGAGCGTACGAACCCTGCCTTCCGTATACCTGTATATGTAATACATGTCTGTTTCATAAGCGAAGCTCTTTCCACCTTGAAAAGTTTCTTGTTGCGACACTGTTGTGAAGTGGC